>NW_027252442.1:0-25246 GCF_044704955.1 Pristiophorus japonicus
GTTCTGTGCTGGGGCCCCAGCTGTTTACATTGTACATTAATGATTTAGACGAGGGGATTAAATGCAGTATCTCCAAATTTGCGGATGATACTAAGTTGGGTGGCAGTGTGAGCTGCGAGGAGGATGCTATTAGGCTGCAGAGTGACTTGGATAGGTTAGGTGAGTGGGCAAATGCATGGCAGATGAAGTATAATGTGGATAAATGTGAGGTTATCCACTTTGGTGGTAAAAACAGAGAGACAGACTATTATCTGAATGGTGACAGATTAGGAAAAGGGAAGGTGCAACGAGACCTGGGTGTCATGGTACATCAGTCATTGAAGGTTGGCATGCAGGTACAGCAGGCGGTTAAGAAAGCAAATGGCATGTTGGCCTTCATAGCGAGGGGATTTGAATACAGGGGCAGGGAGGTGTTGCTACAGTTGTACAGGGCCTTGGTGAGGCCACACCTGGAGTATTGTGTACAGTTTTGGTCTCCTAACTTGAGGAAGGACATTCTTGCTATTGAGGGAGTGCAGCGAAGGTTCACCAGACTGATTCCCGGGATGGCGGGACTGACCTATCAAGAAAGATTGGATCAATTGGGCTTGTATTCACTGGAGTTCAGAAGAATGAGAGGGGACCTCATAGAAACGTTTAAAATTCTGACGGGTTTAGACAGGTTAGATGCAGAAAGAATGTTCCCAATGTTGGGGAAGTCCAGAACCAGGGGTCACAGTCTGAGGATAAGGGGTAAGCCATTTAGGACCGAGATGAGGAGAAACTTCTTCACCCAGAGAGTGGTGAACCTGTGGAATTCTCTACCACAGAAAGTAGTTGAGGCCAATTCACTAAATATATTCAAAAGGGAGTTAGATGAAGTCCTTACTACTCGGGGGATCAAGGGTTATGGCGAGAAAGCAGGAAGGGGGTACTGAAGTTTCATGTTCAGCCATGAACTCATTGAATGGCGGTGCAGGCTAGAAGGGCTGAATGGCCTGCTCCTGCACCTATTTTCTATGTTTCTATGTTTCTATGTAAGACCAGGCCCTCAAATCTGCCACCAAGCTCATGGTCTACAGGGCTGTAGTGATACCTGCCCTCCTGTATGGCTCAGAGACATGGACCATGTACTGTAGACACCGCAAGTTGCTGGAGAAATACCACCAACGATGTCTCCACAAGATCCTACAAATCCCCTGGGAGGACAGATGCACCAGCATTAGCATCCTTGACCAGGCCAACATCCCCAGCATTGAAGCACTGACCACACTCGATCAGCTCCGCATTGTTCGCATGCCAGACACGAGTCTCCCAAAGCAAGCGCTCTACTCGGAACTCCTTCACGGCAAGCGAGCCCCAGGTGGGCAGAGGAAACGTTACAAGGACACCCTCAAAGCCTCCCTGATAAAGTGCAACATCCCCACTGACACCTGGGAGTCCCTGGCCAAAGACCGCCCTAAGTGGAGGAAGAGCATCCGGGAGAGCACTGAGCACCTCGAGTCTTAACGCCGAGAGCATGCAGAAATCAAGCGCAGGCAGCGGAGAGAGCGTGCGGCAAACCAGTCCCAGCTATCCTTTCCCTCAATGACCATCTGTCCCTCAACCCTTTCCCTCAACGACTCCTTGGATAACCCTTGCCACTGGACCAAGACCTAGCTTTGTCAAGCCCCGTGTGGTGGCTGATTTCCAATGGCCACCCCACGTTAATAAAATCTACGCACAGGCATCTTCCACCCTTCAGGATGTAGTTCAGGACCTGGAATATTAGGTCCTTCATTGAAACACCTGCGAACTCATCCCTTTTTTGGCGTGGAAGCAAGTCACCCTCGCTTCGAGGGACTGCCTGTGATGATCTGTCCCACCTGTGACAGGGACTGTGGTTCTCGTATCGGACTGTTCAGTCACCTAAGGACTCATTTTTAGAGCGGGAGCAAGTCTTCCTCGATTCCGAGGGACTGCCTATGATGATGAGGTGAAATCCTGGTTGGTGTAAATTGTGTGCGAAACCTTTAGTTCTGGACATGAGGCAATCACATAACATTTGGTATTTTAAAAATAAAAACATTTTTGACCAGACCAGGGGGGAAAAGGCGAATGCAGTTGGTATGCGCGGAATGCTTTACAGAATGATTGTAATGAGTAATGGACTGTGTCTGTCAACTTTTAAAGTGTGGAAATAAAGGAAGGTAACTCTCTGTACAAGACTTCAGGAAGCAACACCTTGTGAGAGTTGAATGTAAATATTTACAGCATTTTTTTTAATTAAGAAAATGTTAAGTTTGGCATTGGAGTGGATGTTTCCCTCGGTAACAGAAAGGGGATGAGAATTGATGAATGAACCCATTGGGCCGGCAGGAAAGCCACAATGTGTGCTTTTCTTTTCTTCTAAGCAGGAGTGTTGAATACCGAAAGAGCTCCTTTAATATGGAAATGATCGCGAGGTGTTAACGAACTTGAACTTTGATGGGATAGTGCTGTGTGAACTCCAGTAAGGTTACATCACAAAGGCTGCACATAAGGTTCTGGGAAATTAAAACTGACTGAGCTAAGTTGATATGAGTTGCTGCCCAAGCAATCGGGAAGGGAAATTTATCAGAAATGTAAGGATAGAAAGGGAAAAGGGACGCGGCGATTGCAGTAATTGCAGCCTGTATAATATGTGTGTAATTTAAGTGGGACCTGTGAAGGGGAGACCCGTCACAGAGCACTGCTATTCTTTTATTTTGTTTTTATAGAAGCGAATCGAGTGGAGGACACGCGATGAGGTGTACTTGGCGGCTGAGCGTGTGGATGATCCTGATGAAAGCAGTGTGGGAGATCGGGGAGCTACCGAGACATTCCTTACATATGTGTATCTGGGAAGAAGCGGCCACACCGTAACTCAGGAGGTGGGGGGAAATACGGAGTAATAAGGGTACAAGTGCCTACGCTCACGCTGGAAGTTGGCCAGGATGGCAAGGGTTAAATTCGACCAAGTACTCAAAGCAAATCGGGAACACACTTGGGGAGGTATCAATGTCCTGCCCCAATTTCAATATCACCACGAAAAAGGTCCTGGTGAAGGCGAGTATGCCGAGAATACTGGGGAAGTATCTCCATGGAAGATGGCAGTGGCTACGGAAGACAGACAGGGGAATGAATCTACGAATTGGGAAAGATTGAAGAACGACTCGCACCGATGGATAATGGCGACTAAGGGGGGAGTGAAATTGTGTTGGGACAAGTGATGGAAGGAGGAGCAAGGGGTTTATGTCTACGTGGGTTTCAGTCCCAGTGTCTGCGTGGGTTTCAGTCCCAGTCTCTGTGTGGGTCAGAGTCCCAGTGTCTGTGTGGTTCAGAGTCCCAGTGTCTGTGTGGTTCAGAGTCCCAGTGTCTGTGTGGGTTTCAGTCCCAGTATCTGTGTGGTTCAGAGTCCCAGTGTCTGTGTGGGTTTCAGTCCCAGTGTCTGTGTGGGTTTCAGTCCCAGTGTCTGTGTGGGTCAGAGTCCCAGTGTCTGTGTGGGTTTCAGTCCCAGTGTCTGTATGGGTTTCGGTCCCAGTGTCTGTGTGGGTCAGAGTCCCAGTGTCTGTGTGGGTTTCAGTCCCAGTGTCTGTGTGGGTCAGAGTCCCAATGTCTGTGTGGGTTTCAGTCCCAGTGTCTGTGTGGGTTTCAGTCCCAGTATCTGTGTGGGTTTCAGTCCCAGTGTCTGTGTGGGTCAGAGTCCCAGTGTCTGTGTGGGTTTCAGTCCCAGTGTCTGTGTGGGTCAGAGTCCCAATGTCTGTGTGGGTTTCAGTCCCAGTGTCTGTGTGGGTTTCAGTCCCAGTGTCTGTGTGGGTCAGAGTCCCAGTGTCTGTGTGGGTTTCAGTCCCAGTGTCTGTGTGGGTTTCAGTCCCAGAGTCTGTGTGGGTCAGAGTCCCAGTGTCTGTGTGGGTCAGAGTCCCAGTGTCTGTGTGTGTCAGAGTCCCAGTGTCTGTGTGAGTTTCAGTCCCAGTGTCTGTGTGGTTCAGAGTCCCAGTGTCTGTGTGGGTCAGAGTCCCAGTGTCAGTGTGGGTTTCAATCCCAGTGTCTGTGTGGGTTTCAGTCCCAGTGTCTGTGTGGGTTTCGGTCCCAGTGTCTGTGTGGGTTTCAGTCCCAGTGTCTGTGTGGGTTTCAGTCCCAGTGTCTGAATGGGTTTCGGTCCCAGAGTCTGTGTGGGTCAGAGTCCGAGTGTCTGTGTGGGTCAGAGTCCCAGTGTCTGTGTGGGTTTCGGTCCCAGTGTCTGTGTGGGTTTCAGTCCCAGTGTCTGTGTGGGTTTCAGTCCCAGTGTCTGTGTGGTTCAGAGTCCCAGTGTCTGTGTGGGTTTCAGTCCCAGTGTCTGTGTGGGTTTCAGTCCCAGTGTCTGTGTGGGTCAGAGTCCCAGTATCTGTGTGGGTTTCAGTCCCAGTGTCTGTGTGGGTCAGAGTCCCAGTGTCTGTGTGGGTTTCAGTCCCAGTGTCTGTGTGGGTTTCAGTCCCAGTGTCTGTATGGGTTTCGGTCACAGTGTCTGTGTGGGTTTCAGTCCCAGTGTCTGTGTGGGCTTCAGTCCCAGTGTCTGTGTGGGTTTCAGTCCCAGTGTCTGTGTGGGCTTCAGTCCCAGTGTCTGTGTGGGTTTCAGTCCCAGTGTCTGTGTGGGTTTCAGTCCCAGTGTCTGTGTGGGTCAGTGTCCCAGTGTCTGTGTGGGTTAGAGTCCCAGTGTCTGTGTGGGTTTCAGTCCCAGTGTCTGTGTGGGTTTCAGTCCCAGTGTCTGTGTGGGTTTCTGTCCCAGTGTCTGTGTGGGTCAGAGTCCCAGTGTCTGTGTGGGTTTCAGTCCCAGTGTCTGTGTGGGTCAGAGTCCCAGTGTCTGTGTGGGTTTCAGTCCCAGTGTCTGTGTGTGTCAGAGCCCCAGTGTCTGTGTGGGTTTCAGTCCCAGTGTCTGTGTGGGTCAGAGTCCCAGTGTCTGTGTGGGTTTTGGTCTCAGTGTCTGTGTGGGTTTCAGTCCCAGTGTCTGTGTGGGTTTCAGTCCCAGTGTCTGTGTGGGTTTCAGTCCCAGTGTCTGTGTGGGTTTCAGTCCCAGTGTCTGTGTGGGTTTCAGTCCCTGTGTCTGTGTGGTTCAGAGTCCCAGTGTCTGTGTGGGTTTCAGTCCCAGTGTCTGTGTGGGTTTCAGTCCCAGTGTCTGTGTGGGTCAGAGTCCCAGTGTCTGTGTGGGTTTCAGTCCCAGTGTCTGTGTGGGTTTCAGTCCCAGTGTCTGTGTGGGTCAGAGTCCCAGTGTCTGTGTGGGTTTCAGTCCCAGTGTCTGTGTGGGTTTCAGTCCCAGTGTCTGTGTGGGTTTCGGTCCCAGTGTCTGTGTGGGTTTCAGTCCCAGTGTCTGTGTGGGTCAGAGTCCCAGTGTCTGTGTGGGTTTCAGTCCCAGTGTCTGTGTGGGTTTCAGTCCCAGTGTCTGTGTGGGTTTCAGTCCCAGTGTCTGTATGGGTTTCGGTCCCAGTGTCTGTGTGGGTTTCAGTCCCAGTGTCTGTGTGGGTCAGAATCCCAGTGTCTGTGTGGGTCAGAGTTCCAGTGTCTGTGTGGGTTTCAGTCCCAGTGTCTGTGTGGGCTTCAGTCCCAGTGTCTGTGTGGGTTTCAGTCCCAGTGTCTGTTGGGTTTCAGTCCCAGTGTCTGTGTGGGTTTCGGTCCCAGTGTCTGTGTGGGTTTCAGTCCCAGTGTCTGTGTGGGTCAGAGTCCCAGTGTCTGTGTGGGTTTCAGTCCCAGTGTCTGTGTGTGTCAGAGTCCCAGTGTCTGTTGGGTTTCAGTCCCAGTGTCTGTGTGGGTTTCGGTCCCAGTGTCTGTGTGGGTTTCAGTCCCAGTGTCTGTGTGGGTCAGAGTCCCAGTGTCTGTGTGGGTTTCAGTCCCAGTGTCTGTGTGGGTCAGAGTCCCAGTGTCTGTGTGGGTTTCAGTCCCAGTGTCTGTGTGGGTCAGAGTCCCAGTGTCTGTGTGGGTTTCAGTCCCAGTGTCTGTGTGGGTCAGAGTCCCAGTGTCTGTGTGGGTTTTGGTCTCAGTGTCTGTGTGGGTTTCAGTCCCAGTGTCTGTGTGGGTTTCAGTCCCAGTGTCTGTGTGGTTCAGAGTCCCAGTGTCTGTGTGGGTTTCAGTCCCAGTGTCTGTGTGGGTTTCAGTCCCAGTGTCTGTGTGGGTCAGAGTCCCAGTGTCTGTGTGGGTTTCAGTCCCAGTGTCTGTGTGGGCTTCAGTCCCAGTGTCTGTGTGGGTTTCAGTCCCAGTGTCTGTGTGGGTTTCGGTCCCAGTGTCCGTGTGGGTCAGAGTCCCAGTGTCTGTGTGGGTCAGTGTCCCAGTGTCTGTGTGGGTTTCAATCCCAGTGTCTGTGTGGGTTTCAGTCCCAGTGTCTGTGTGGGTTTCGGTCCCAGTGTCTGTGTGGGTTTCAGTCCCAGTGTCTGTGTGGGTTTCAGTCCCAGTGTCTGAATGGGTTTCGGTCCCAGTGTCTGTGTGGGTCAGAGTCCGAGTGTCTGTGTGGGTCAGAGTCCCAGTGTCTGTGTGGGTTTCGGTCCCAGTGTCTGTGTGGGTTTCAGTCCCAGTGTCTGTGTGGGTTTCAGTCCCAGTGTCTGTGTGGGTTTCAGTCCCAGTGTCTGTGTGGTTCAGAGTCCCAGTGTCTGTGTGGGTCAGAGTCCCAGTGTCTGTGTGGGTTTCAGTCCCAGTGTCTGTGTGGGTCAGAGTCCCAGTGTCTGTGTGGGTTTTGGTCTCAGTGTCTGTGTGGGTTTCAGTCCCAGTGTCTGTGTGGGTTTCAGTCCCAGTGTCTGTGTGGGTTTCAGTCCCAGTGTCTGTGTGGGTTTCAGTCCCTGTGTCTGTGTGGTTCAGAGTCCCAGTGTCTGTGTGGGTTTCAGTCCCAGTGTCTGTGTGGGTTTCAGTCCCAGTGTCTGTGTGGGTCAGAGTCCCAGTGTCTGTGTGGGTTTCAGTCCCAGTGTCTGTGTGGGTTTCAGTCCCAGTGTCTGTGTGGGTCAGAGTCCCAGTGTCTGTGTGGGTTTCAGTCCCAGTGTCTGTGTGGGTTTCAGTCCCAGTGTCTGTGTGGGTTTCGGTCCCAGTGTCTGTGTGGGTTTCAGTCCCAGTGTCTGTGTGGGTCAGAGTCCCAGTGTCTGTGTGGGTTTCAGTCCCAGTGTCTGTGTGGGTTTCAGTCCCAGTGTCTGTGTGGGTCAGAGTCCCAGTGTCTGTGTGGGTCAGAGTCCCAGTGTCTGTGTGGGTTTCAGTCCCAGTGTCTGTGTGGGTTTCAGTCCCAGTGTCTGTGTGGGTTTCAGTCCCAGTGTCTGTATGGGTTTCGGTCCCAGTGTCTGTGTGGGTTTCAGTCCCAGTGTCTGTGTGGGTCAGAATCCCAGTGTCTGTGTGGGTCAGAGTCCCAGTGTCTGTGTGGGTTTCAGTCCCAGTGTCTGTGTGGGCTTCAGTCCCAGTGTCTGTGTGGGTTTCAGTCCCAGTGTCTGTTGGGTTTCAGTCCCAGTGTCTGTGTGGGTTTCGGTCCCAGTGTCTGTGTGGGTTTCAGTCCCAGTGTCTGTGTGGGTCAGAGTCCCAGTGTCTGTGTGGGTTTCAGTCCCAGTGTCTGTGTGGGTCAGAGTCCCAGTGTCTGTTGGGTTTCAGTCCCAGTGTCTGTGTGGGTTTCGGTCCCAGTGTCTGTGTGGGTTTCAGTCCCAGTGTCTGTGTGGGTCAGAGTCCCAGTGTCTGTGTGGGTTTCAGTCCCAGTGTCTGTGTGGGTCAGAGTCCCAGTGTCTGTGTGGGTTTCAGTCCCAGTGTCTGTGTGGGTCAGAGTCCCAGTGTCTGTGTGGGTTTCAGTCCCAGTGTCTGTGTGGGTCAGAGTCCCAGTGTCTGTGTGGGTTTTGGTCTCAGTGTCTGTGTGGGTTTCAGTCCCAGTGTCTGTGTGGGTTTCAGTCCCAGTGTCTGTGTGGTTCAGAGTCCCAGTGTCTGTGTGGGTTTCAGTCCCAGTGTCTGTGTGGGTTTCAGTCCCAGTGTCTGTGTGGGTCAGAGTCCCAGTGTCTGTGTGGGTTTCAGTCCCAGTGTCTGTGTGGGCTTCAGTCCCAGTGTTTGTGTGGGTTTCAGTCCCAGTGTCTGTGTTGGTTTCAGTCCCAGTGTTTGTGTGGGTTTCAGTCCCAGTATCTGTGTGGGTCAGAGTCCCAGTGTCTGTGTGGGTTTCAGTCCAGTGTCTGTGTGGGCTTCAGTCCCAGTGTCTGTGTGGGTTTCAGTCCCAGTGTCTGTGTGGGTTTCAGTCCCAGTGTCTGTGTGGGTTTCAGTCCCAGTGTCTGTGTGGGTCAGAGTCCCAGTGTCTATGTGGGTTTCAGTCCCAGTGTCTGTGTGGGTTTTGGTCCCAGTGTCTGTGTGGGTTGGATGGGTGATGCATTTCCCTGCAACTAGTAGCAAGTGTTGTCCCAGTGATATCTTGAGACACGGTAAACACACACACTTGCACAAACATGGCTCCCGGGTAGAACTGTGCCAAGCACGTGGCTTTATTATTACATCAGTAGTCCACTCGGTGTAGTAGTCCGCTAGAGGGCGATATAACTGTCCTAATTTGCTCATTGTGGGGGAGGGGCCCTTTCTCTCCGGGCGGCAGGTCGGCATGTGCCTTACCATTTCTTTTCCTGTCTCCTCAGCTTGGAAATGTTGACTATTTTTGTTCTACTCTATGTTTACTGGTTAAGGCATTCGCTATTGCTCTATGGGTGGCAGTCTCGCCTCTGGGTCAGAAGGGTGTGGGTTCATGTCCCACTCCAGAAACTTGAGCATATAATCCAGGTTAACACTCCAGTGCAGCACTGAGGGAGTTCTGCCCTGTCGGAGGTGCCGTCTTTCTGATGAGATGTTAAACCAAAGTCCCAGCTGCCCTCTCATGTTGATGGAAAGATCCCACGAAGAAGAGCAGGGGAGTTCACCCTGGTATTCTGGCCAATAACGAGCATTCAACCAACATCAGCACAACAACAACTTGTATTTATATAGTGCCTTTGATGTAGTCAAACATCTCAAGGTTCTTCACAGGAGGGTTATAAAACAAAATCTGTCACTGAACCACATGAGGAGATATTGGGGCAGAGGAGGTAGATTTTAAGAAGCGTATTAACGGAGGAAAGATTGGTGGAGAGGTTTAGGGAGGGAATTCCAGAGCTCAGGGCCTTGGCAGCTGAAGGCATGGCCACCAATGGTGGAACGATTGAAATCGGGGTATAGGCCAGAATTAGAGGAGTGCAGATATCTTGGAGGGCTGTGGAGCTGGAGGAGATTACAGAGGTAGGAAGGGGGCAGGCCAAGGAGGGATTTAAACACAAGGATGAGAATTTTAAAACAGGTTGTCTGGTGAATTGGCCGCTGCGTTTCCTACATTGTGTTATTTGGTTACACACCCTTATTTCCACATGTCAGGGGCTGTAATTCGGCCCGTTCCTGAACGCTCAGTCTTCTCAGGCTCCGACAGCTTTTTTGAAGTTGCTGGTCAGCTTTTCCTGGTCTTCCAGGTTGCCGTGTTGGCATTTCTGAGCTTAAAGGGAAGGGAAAATCTATCTGATGGACTGCCACCTGAACAATCCTCCCCCTCCTGTCACAGCCGCCTGTGACCCTCTTATATCACCAGTCCCAGGGCTGTGATCCTGTCCATTCTGGGCTGTGATCCTTAGATCACCAGCCCCAGGGCTGTGATCCTGTCCATTCTGGGCTGTGACCCTGTTATATCACCAGTCCCAGGGCTGTGATCCTGTCCATTCTGGGCTGTGATCCTCTTATATCACCAGTCCCAGGGCTGTGATCCTGTCCATTCTGGGCTGTGACCCTCTTATATCACCAGTCCCAGGACTGTGATCCTGTCCATTCTGGGCTGTGATCCTCTTATATCACCAGTCCCAGGGCTGTGATCCTGTCCATTCTGGGCTGTGATCCTTAGATCACCAGTCCCAGGGCTGTGATCCTGTCCATTCTGGGCTGTGACCCTCTTATATCACCAATCCCAGGGCTGTGATCCTGTCCATTCTGGGCTGTGATCCTTAGATCACCAGCCCCAGGGCTGTGATCCTGTCCATTCTGGGCTGTGACCCTCTTATATCACCAGTCCCAGGGCTGTGATCCTGTCCATTCTGGGCTGTGATCCTTAGATCACCAGTCCCAGGGCTGTGATCCTGTCCATTCTGGGCTGTGATCCTTAGATCACCAGTCCCAGGGCTGTGATCCTGTCCATTCTGGGCTGTTTCTTGGCCTAACATTACAAGGTAAAATGATTCTGTTTCCTGCAGTCGCTACGCAGCTGTCTGTAAGCAGAACCTTTGCCTTTGCTGCCTGTGTTTGTACCCACACTATTTAACCAGCTGGACTGGTTCTCTCTGCTGCTGTTCGAGCTTCTCATGTTTCATTGGGCTGCAGTCCCACCCTCTACACTAATGTATCGGTGATCATTATAGGTCTAATACATCTTTAGAAAGTTGTGCTGTCTGTACACGTCTCTCTCCCCCATTATTTGATAAATGAGACCACATCTCAACACAAACACAGCCATGCTGATTAATAAGAAAGATCACTGCCTCGCTCTTACCCAATAAAGGACCCCACAGGTTAGCAGCAATGGGACTGATTCCAACATATATGCTATTGTGTTCCGAACACAGATGAGACTGCACACAGGGAGGTTAAAGTAACAGTGACCTCAGTCTTTATTAAGACACTCCAGAGTGAGGAACAGGCCTTAGGGGCCGGCTTATATACAGTGCTCCCAAGGGATGCTGGGATCTCTTGGGACTTCAGAGGATGCGCTCCCTGGTGGCAGAACATGGGAGTGCATGCTTTACAGATACACAACATCACTCCCCCCTCCAAAGTCAAAGTGAAAACTATTTACAAGGTGAGGCAGTCAGGAGCCTTTCTTTCCCTGGTGGACCGCCTCGGTACAAATGTCTGTTCTGGTGTGTTGGCTGTGCCCTCGCTGGGCTGGAGTGTTGTTGGCCCTGCAGGGCTGTTGGGTGAGCCTGGCCTTGCTGGACTGTTGGGTGTGATGGGTTCAGTTTCCTGGTCCGTGGTCGTGTCGTTGATTCTTTGGGTGTGTGTTGTGAGCTCGAAAAAGGTGGTGTCTGCTGTAGGTTGTTCAGGGCAGTCTGTGAACCGCAGCCTCGTTTGGTCCAGGTGCTTTCTGCAAATTTGTCCATTGTCTAGTTTGACTACAAACACCCTATTCGCTTCTTTAGCTATCACCATACCCGCGATCCACTTGGGACCATGTCCATAGTTTAGCACATACACAGAGTCATTCAGATCAATTTCCCGTGACACAGTGGCGCGACCATCGTTTACATTTTGTTGCTGCCGCCTGCTCTCTACCTGATCATGCAGGTTGGGGTGAACCAGCGAGAGTCTGGTTTTAAGTGTCCTTTTCATGAGTAGCTCAGCCGGGGGCACCCCTGTGAGCGAGTGGGGTCTCGTGCGGTAGCTGAGCAGTACTAGGGACAGGCGGGTTTGGAGTGAGCCTTCTGTGACTCGTTTGAGGCTCTGTTTGATTGTTTGTACTGCCCGCTCTGCCTGCCCATTGGAGGCTGGTTTAAACGGGGCCGAGGTGACATGTTTGATCCCATTGCGGGTCATAAATTCTTTAAATTCGGCACTGGTGAAACATGGCCCGTTGTCACTGACCAGTATGTCAGGCAGGCCATGGGTGGCAAACATGGCCCTCAGGCTTTCAATGGTGGCGGTGGCGGTGCTTCCCGACATTATTTCACATTCAATCCATTTTGAAAAAGCATCCACCACCACCAGGAACATTTTACCGAGAAACAGGCCCACATAGTCGACATGGATCCTCGACCATGGTCTGGAGGGCCAGGACCACAAACTTAGTGGTGCCTCTCTGGGTGCGTTGCTCAACTGAGCACACAGGCTGCATTGCCGTACACTAGACTCTAAATCAGAGTCGATACCGGGCCACCACACGTGGGATCTGGCTATCGCTTTCATCATTACTATACCCGGGTGTGTGCCGTGGGGATCCGAGATGAACGTCTCCCTGCCATTTTTGGGTAGCACTACGTGGTTACCCCACAACAGGCAGTCTGCCTGAATGGACAGCTCGTCCTTTCGCGGCTGGAACGGCTTGATTGGCTCTTGCATTTCAACGGGAATGCTGGCTCAGCTCCCAGGCAGTACACAGTTTTTTACTAGGGACAGCAGAGGATCTTGGCTGGTCCAAGTCCTAATCTGGCGGGCCGTGACAGGTGATTTATCATTTTCGAATGCTTCCATGACCATCAACGAGTCTGCGGGCTGCGCCACCATCAACAAGTTTGCAGGCTGCGCCATTTCCACCCCCGTGGTGGGCAATGGTAGTCGACTGAGAGCATCCGTACCGTTCTCAGTGCCTGGCCTGTGGCGGATGGTATAGTTATATGCTGATAGCACGAGAGCCCACCTTTATATGCGGGCTGAGGCATTAGTGTTTATCCCCTTGTTTTCAGCGAACAGGGATATGAGGGGCTTGTGATCGGTTTCCAGCTCAAATTTGATGCCAAACAGGTACTGATGCATTTTCTTCACCCCGAACACACACGCTAATGTCTCTTTCTCAATCATGCTGTAGGCCCTCTCGGCCTTAGACAAGTTCCTGGGAGCATAGGCGACAGGTTGCAACTTCCCCGCAACGTTAGCTTGTTGTAATACACACCTGACTCCGTACGACGATGCATCACATGCTAGCACAAGTCTTTTACACGGGTTATACAATACAAGCAGCTTGTTGGAACATAAAATGTTTCTGGCTTTCTCAAAAGCAATTACTTGTTTTTTTTCCCCATAACCAGTTCTCACGTTTACACAATAACACATGTAGGGGCTCTAAAAAGGTGCTTAACCCCGGTAGGAAGTTACCAAAATAGTTGAGGAATCCCAGGAACGACCACAGCTCCGTGACGTTCTGTGGCCTGGGCACGTTCCTGATAGCCTCTGTCTTGGCGTCTGTGGGCCGAATGCCATCCGCCACGATCTTTCTCCCCAAAAACTCCACTTCTGTTGCCATGAAGACTCATTTTGACCACTTCAGCCGCAGCCCTACGCAATCCAGTCACTGGAGGACCTCCTCCAGGTTTTGTAGGTGCTCGACGGTGTCCTGACCCGTAACCAATATGTCGTCCTGAAAAACCACCGTGCGTGGTACCAACTTGAGTAGGCTCTCCATGTTTCTCTGGAAGATCACTGCAGCCGACCTAATTCCAAACAGGCATCTGTTGTAGATGAACAGTCCCTTGTGCGTGTTGATGCAGCTGAGGCCCTTCGAAGACTCCTCCAGCCCCTGCGTCATGTAGACCGAAGTCAGGTCAAGCTTGGTGAACGTCTTGCCTCCTGCCAGCGTCGCAAATAGGTCGTCTGCCTTAGGTAGCGCGTACTGGTCCTGTAGCGAGAAATGATTAATAGTTACTTTATAATCGCCGCAAATCCTGACCCTGCCATCACTTTTGAGTACTGGAACAATCGGGCTGGCCCACTCACTGAATTCCACTGGGGAGATGATGTCCTCACGTTGCAGCCTGTCCAGCTCGATTTCCACACTCTCCCTCATCATGTGAGGTACTGCTCGAGCCTTGTGGTGAATGGGTTGTACCTCTGGGACTAAGTGGATCCGCACCTTCACCCCAGAAAAGTTTCCAATGCCTGGCTCGAAAAGGGAAGGAAATTTGTTCAGAACCTGGGTACATGAGGCATCATCGACATGTGATAGTGCTCGGATGTCATCCCAGTTCCAGTGGATTTTGCCCAGCCAGCTCCTTCCAAGCAGTGCGCGGCCATCGCTCGGGACAATCCAGAGTAGCAGTTCATGCACCGTGCCCTCGTAGGTGACCTTGACCATGGCGCTGCCCAGGACAGTGATAAGCTCTTTGGTGTACGTTCTCAGTTTCGTGTGGATGGGACTCACGGCTGGTCTGAATGCCTTGTTGCACCACAGTCTCTCAAACATCTTTTTACTCATGATGGATTGGCTAGCGCCAGTGTCCAGTTCCATGACTATGGGTAAGCCATTCAATTTTACATTGAGCATTATAGGTGGACATTTCGTTGAAAATGTGTGTACCCCGTGTACTTCAGCATCTGCCTCCTCTCTCTGAGGCTTGAAATTGCTTTGATCCATCATGGACCGATCTTTCTCTGCCACGTGGTGGTTAGCAGGTTTTGCAGAGCTTGCAGCTCGTGTGCAAGCTCGTTGGAAGTGCCCCATTGTTCCACAGCTCTTGCAAACATACGCTTTAAAACGGCATGAATAGGCTCAATGGAAGCCTCCACAACGCCAACAAGGTGTGAATTGCCTTGCAGTCATCCTTTGTTGTGGACTCTGAGTCATCTGGGTCACCTGAGGCCGCTGGCAGTTGCAGACTCGTGGGGTCTGCCCTGTACATTTCTGCTCGCAAACACAGTTCCAGTTAATTTATGAACATTGCTAGCACTTGTGTGCTGAGAGATTTGTTTGGTGTTATCACTGGTGGACATAAATGCCTGCGCTATCGCAATGGCCTTACTGAGGGTCAGTGTCTCTACAGTCAAAAGTTTTCGTAGGATGGTCTCATGGCCAATGCCCAGTACAATAAAGTCCCGGAGCATCTGCTCCATCGCTAGGAGGTGGGTGGGGTGGCTTGACCCATCCACCTCCACGGAGGTGTGTGGGGGACCTGACCCATCCACCTCCATGGCACGAACCTGGTATTGCAGTACTTCCAGGAACGGTGCAGTGGCTCTAGGCCTTTTGGCTAAGAGCATTGGCGCAGAGTGATCCTTGAATGGGCCCAAGGTGACCTCTGGCGTTTGTGATTTGACAAAGAATTGGAACGATTGGCTACGAATTAAAAAAAAAAAAAAAAAATCTGCTCCATCGCTTCTCGGTCTTTTGGCTAAGATCATGCGTAACTGACCTGACAGGGGAGTAACCATGACCCCAAAGTGGTTCTCCCTGGATCAGGAAGGTGGTTCTCCTATGCTTTTTGGAAATAGGAGGTGGGTGGGGTGGATTGACCCATCCACCTCCACGGAGGTGTGTGGGGGGCCTGACCCATCCACCTCCATGGCACGAACCTGGTATTGCAGTACTTCCAGGAACGGTGCAGTGGCTCTAGGCCTTTTGGCTAAGAGCATTGGCGCAGAGTGATCCTTGATGTGTGCAAGGTGACCTCTGGCGTTTGTGATTTGACAAAGAATTGGAAAGATTGGCAACGAAAAATTAAAAAAAAAAAAAAAAAATCTGCTCCAGGTAGCAATCAAACTCATATTGTCCTGCAAGTTGCCTTAGCTCGGCACTTCCTGACCTTCAGATCGCTGGCACGTGTAGAACCGATACACAGAAACATAGAAACATAGAAAATAGTTGCAGGAGTAGGCCATTCAGCCCTTCTAGCCTGCACCGCCATTCAATGAGTTCATGGCTGAACATGCAACTTCAGTACCCCCTTCCTGCTTTCTCGCCATACCCCTTGATCCCCCGAGTAGTAAGGACTTCATCTAACTCCATTTTGAATATACTTAGTGAATTGGCCTCAACTACTTTCTGTGGTAGAGAATTCCACAGGTTCACCACTCTCTGGGTGAAGAAGTTTCTCCTCATCTCGGTCCTAAATGGCTTACCCCTTATCCTTAGACTGTGACCTCTGGTTCTGGACTTCCCCAACATTGGGAACATTCTTCCTGCATCTAACCTGTCTCAACCCGTCAGAATTTTAAACGTTTCTATGAGGTCCCCTCTCATTCTTCTGAACTCCAGTGGATACAAGCCCAGTCTTTCTTGATAGGTCAGTCCCACCATCCCGGGAATCAGTCTGGTGAATCTTCGCTGCACTCCCTCAATAGCAAGAATGTCCTTCCTCAAGTTAGGAGACCAAAACTGTACACAATACTCCAGGTGTGGCCTCACCAAGGCCCTGTACAACTGTAGCAACACCTCCCTGCCCCTGTACTCAAATCCCCTCGCTATGAAGGCCAACATGCCATTTGCTTTCTTAACCGCCTGCTGTACCTGCATGCCAACCTTCAATGACTGATGTACCATGACACCCAGGTCTCGTTGCACCTTCCCTTTTCCTAATCTGTCACCATTCAGATAATAGTCTGTCTCTCTGTTTTTACCACCAAAGTGGATAACCTCACATTTATCCACATTATACTTCATCTGCCATGCATTTTCCCACTCACCTAACCTATCCAAGTCACTCTGCAGCCTCATAGCATCCTCCTCACAGCTCACACTGCCACCCAACTTAGTGTCATCCGCAAATTTGGAGATACTACATTTAATCCCCTCGTCTAAATCATTAATGTACAATGTAAACAGCTGGGGCCCCAGCACAGAACCTTGTGGTACCCCACTAGTCACTGCCTGCCATTCTGAAAAGTACCCATTTACTCCTACTCTTTGCTTCCTGTCTGCCAACCAGTTCTCAATCCACGTCAGCACACTACCCCCAATCCCATGTGCTTTAACTTTGCACATTAATCTCTTGTGTGGGACCTTGTCGAAAGCCTTCTGAAAGTCCAAATATACCACATCAACTGGTTCTCCTTTGTCCACTTTACTGGAAACATCCTCAAAAAATTCCAGAAGATTTGTCAAGCATGATTTCCCTTTCACAAATCCATGCTGACTTGGACCTATCATGTCACCATTTTCCAAATGCGCTGCTATGACATCCTTAATAATTGATTCCATCATTTTACCCACTACTGAGGTCAGGCTGACCGGTCTATAATTCCCTGTTTTCTCTCTCCCTCCTTGGTACATCGCCATCAGCACACTCTCCCTCGGGTTAAGATGCTCCTGAACCAGTGTACACAGCTCCTCATACGACTTATCTGTGGGTATCACCGGAGCCAGAAGATTCTTCATGAGGCTGTAGGTTGGTGCTCCGCAGACCGTGAGGAGGATCGCTCTCCTTTTTGCAGCGCTTCCTTCTCCATCCAGCTCGTTGGCTACAAAGTACTGGTCTAACCGTTCGATGTAGGCTTCCCAGTCCTCACCCTCCAAGAACTTCTCCAGGATGCCCACAGTTTGCTGCATCTTTGCGTTGGATTCGTAAACTCGTCGCCAGTTATTGTGTTCCTAACACAGATGAGACTACACACAGGGAGGTTAAAATAACAGTGACCTCAGTCTTTATTAAGACACTCCAGAGTGAGGAACAGGCCTTAGGGGCCGGTTTATATATAGTGCTCCCAAGGGATGCTGGGATCTCTTGGTACTTCAGGGGATGCTGTCCCTGGTGGCGGAACATGGGAGTGCATGCTTTACAGATAAACAACATATGCCGTGCATGTTGCCAGCAGTCACTCAGAATATATACAGGAGACACCTCAAATCACTGGAGAAATACCACCAACGGCGCCTCCACAAGATCCTGCAAATCCCCTGGGAGGACAGACGCACCAACGTCAGTGTTCTCGATTGGGCCAACATCCCCAGCATCGAAACACTGACCACACTCGATCAGCTCCGTTGGTATCAGCAAGCGCTCTACTCGGAACTCCGACACGGCAAGTGAGCCGCAGGTGGGTAGAGGAAACGTTACAACTGTTGTGTATGTACAATATAAGTATATACCCTGTACACTCAATGTACAGTTACATAAGACCACTGAATGTATCTTCGCACTGTATACACTATGCCTGTACCACCAGAGGGTGCACCTCGGGGTCACCTGTACACTGCAGGTAACCAGGTTTAAAAGGGAGCTCACCTCACTGTCCCCTCATTCAGAAGCTGCAATAAATGGACTAAGGTCACAACAGTTCAAGTGCAATACCTTACCTCATGGAGTCATTACTAGAGTGCTTGCACACACAATAACTGGCGACGAGATTACGAATTTCCACGTGAAAAATGGCTAACCTTGGCAACTTTCAACAATTTGCTGATGGAGAAGATTGGGATGCCTTTGTGCAAAGGCGCGAACATTTTTTCATCGCGAACGACCTGGCGGGAGACACACTGACCTCGCTGGCTGATAAGCGCAGAGCTATCCTGCTCAGCAGTTGTGGGCCCACTGTCCATGGCCTCGTCAGGGACTTGCTAGCCCCAGCGAGGACGACAACCAAAACGTACACGGAGCTTGTAACAATAATACAGGAACAGCTCAAACCTAAAGAGAGCATCCTCACAGCCAGACACCGGTTCTACACCCATCGGCGGCCTGAAGGCCAAGAAATCGCAAAATATACTGCAGACCTGAGACGATTGGCTGCACCGTGTGATTTTGGTGACCACCTCACCGAAGCACTGAGGGACATCTTTGTTATTGGAATCGGCCACGAGGGCCTCCTCCACAAGCTGCTCTCTGCAGACACCACGGTCACCCTGCAGCAGGCAATTAACATCAGCCAGGCGTTCATGGCCTCGGCCTGCGATTCCAAGAGGATGATGACTCACCCCCAGGACTCTAACCCAACAAGTACCGTGAACTGACTGGCGCCCTTTAGAGGCAAGACTGCTAACTCGAGTCCCACAACCCTGAGTCTGTCACATGGGGCCAACCGACCAGCCCCATGCCGGCGCTGTGGTAGAAATCACAGGGCCCACCAGTGCCGCTACAAAGACGATACTTGCAAAGGCTGAAACGCGAAAGGCCATCTCCAGCAAATGTGTAAGAGAAATTTTACTCTCCGAGTTGCTGAAGAGTTAGCCGATCACCCGGGCTCCAGTGCTGATGCAGAGAGAGTCCAGAAGGCAGCTCAGCCCCAGGAAGAGATGTACCGAGTGTTTACCTGCTCCACTGAGAGTTCTCCGTTGAAAATGGAAGTTGAAATCAACGGTGTCCCAGTCTCGATGGAGGTCGACACAGGGGCGAGCCAATCACTGATGAATCAGGCGGCCTTCGAGAAACTCTGGGACAATCCAATTGAACGTCCTAAAATGATCCCGATCCAGGTGAAGCTGCTCACCTGCACAAACGACACCATCCCAGTCGTTGGCAGCGTGGATGTCCAGGTGTCCCACGGCGATGCACAAGCTACCTTTGTGGAACGTTGCTGGTGATGGTCCAATGCTGCTAGGAAGAAGATGGATGAAATAAATCCAAATCCGCTGGAGCTGGGAAAGCCTCCAGGCCCCGGCGATCGATGTCCTATGCGGCCCCAAATTTGGATCCATCACAGCACCTGAAAGTCCAACCATCCAACTCGACTGAGCAGCGACGACACAGACCGCTCAACGGCGAGATGATCCAACCCAAACGACCAGACCTCACCTTCCAGGCTCCAGTGGCAGGACTCCGGAGGCAGAAGATCAGGGCAGAAGATAACTTCCCTGTTCCCATGGCAGAATCTGGGGAGAAAAGGATCACCACAGCCGACCTCGTGGAGAGAAACAAGATGGCGGCCGCACCATGAGGTGCAGCACCTGAAGTCAAGATGGCCACAACCAGACCACGAGGGGCAGCGTTGAGGGAGCAACACGTGATGCCGAGCAGTGAACCGGATTGGGGTAAAGATTGCAAGGCCCTCTTAAAGGAGACCGGCAACCCAGCACAATTAAAAGGACAGTTCCACTCTTTGTACAGCGATGCTGGTGATACACATGTAAAAGATGTAATTAACAAATGCAAGTACTAAATGTAACATTGTACAGCGATGCCAGTAGTACACAGGGAAAAGATGTAATTGACAAATGCGAAGATGTAAGTGACAAATGCGAATATGTAAAGACAACCAACAATGTTGAAACGGGTGATTGCGGTCGGAGCCAATGTATCATGACTGTAAGTGAAGAAATGATGTGTGATGCCGGCAAAATGTACGCCGACAAAACCAAGGGCAACCTCCCGTTGGAAGCACCCAGGTCCAGTGGGCTACCCGATCATGTAGCCTGTGCCTCCGAGACCAATGTGATGCCCCATGGAGTGTGGCCATAGACAGAGGGAGCATCCCACTTCCGAGCCAGCGATCAGCGGATGGCAAAGGCACCACTACTGGCAGCCTGCCCCAGATCAGCCCTCCCTCTCTGACCACCAGGGCTAATACCGGGAGCAAGAGGCTAGCACCCTCTAGCCCTCCCAACGGGACCTGGGATGACCAGGCTCCCACTACCGCCGAAGGGCAGCAGGGAGACACTGCAGCCCTCCAAGGAGGACAGGGAGGCCACACATTCCTGTGGCTCTGCCCACCACTAGGCAATGCCAAAGGCCCTGAGACCCAGCCAGGTGAGCGATCCGAACCAACCCAGCTGGCAGGAGGCACAGCGCCGCCATCGGACAACCTGGACACAGTCCGGGCACTCTGGAACTAGCGTCCTCACCCACCTGCACTTACACTCCAGGGACAAGACTGTAACACCACGTATGTACCTTACCTGTAAAATGTGCTTGTTCCACTACTGCTAAACCCAAACAGTGATGTAACTAATCCGATTTCTTTTTCTCTGTACATGTATGCAAATTGAGGTGTTGAGCCACACAAATGGTCTATGTATGGTGGTGGGGGGGGGGGGTGGGGGGGTGAATGGATGTATGTAGCCATGGACACAATTGGATCACACCCAGAACCCACACAAACCTCACTGCAACCTTCAACCGTCCACTGCTGACCAGTTCCCAATGTTGTGGCAATAAGGACTTGGGGGTCTGCAGAGAGAGAGCCAGCCCCAAGCACAAACAAGGTGCAAGGGCTTTGGGCACTCAAGTCGAGGGTCAGAGCAAACAGTGCAAAGGCCAGTGGCACAAGACTTAGGGGGGAGTGATGTTGTGTATGTATAATATAAGTACATACCCTGTACACTCAATGTACAGTTACATAAGACCACTGAATGTATCATCACACTGTATACACGATGCCTGTACCACCAGAGGGTGCAACAGGTGGAGACCTAGGGGTCACCTGCACACTGCAGGTAACCAGGTATAAAAGGGAGCTCACCACACTGTACCCCCACTTAGGAGCTGTAATAAATGGACTAAGGTCACAACAGATCTAGTGCAATACCTTACCTCGTGGAGTAATTACTAGAGCGCTTACATACACAATAACAAGGACACCCTCAAAGCCTTCTTGAGAAAGCACAACATTCCCACCGACACCTGGGAGTCCCTGGCCAAAGACCGACCAAAGTGGAGGAAGTGCATCCGGGAGGGCGCTGAGCACCTCGAGTCTCGTCGCCGAGAGCATGCAGAAACCAAGCGCAGGCAGCGGAAGGAGCGTGCGGCAAACCTGTCCCACCCACCCTTACCTCAACTTTTTCCCGTATTGGACTGTTCAGTCACCTGAGAACTCACTTTTGGAGTGGAAGCAAGTCTTCCTCATCTTCGAGGACTGCCTATGATGATTAGAACAATGTGCTGTGTGCAATGTGAAAATGTTCATTGTTTGTCACGCCTCCAACTTACAGAACTTCTCTGTACTTCTGAGCATTCATTATTGAAATGTGTGACAAGCCCTGTAATCCAATGAACGATCCTAATGAGCTTTCCCTGATTGTATGAACAAGTGAGGGCTTCAGGCCGGGCTGGGAATCCCAGCTCCCATCCATCAGGAGATTTCAGTTAAAAGGCTCCTCAACAAGGCCTCATTCTGCCCTTTGCTGCCATCGATTCCCCAATCATTGGCCATCCAATAATACAATCCCGCTCCAGCCCAGCGCCCATCTTCACACACACTGCCTTTGGCCCAATGTGGCCTCACTGCTCGGTGTGCTTTTAATCTTTGATTGCAACTTGTCTAGTTTGGGTAAAACAAGGGGGCCAAATTGCCCTGCGACCCGATTGGGGGCGGTGACCTTCTGGGGCCGGGACTTCTAACGCCTGGTGCAGCAGTTCTGCCCCCACCACACAACCGAGCTTTTCCGTCCTGGATACTTTGCCCTGCTCCCTCCCATCCAGTGTGTCCCCAGATTGGGTTTAGAAAGTATGGTCACCCTAATTTAACCTGGTGATATGTGGACACTCAGCAGTTGAGGGCCTGAGCATTGTCCACACAGACAGGCAGTGAGCTGTTGGCTCCTGTTCAGGGACAATTCATCACTGGCAGATTCTCGCACCTTATTCAAGGATATCAGACAGGACGCAACTGGTAATGGGCTAGTTCCGTTTCTGAGGAAAATATTTAACGGATCAACAAACTGCTTAAAGTTAGAAATATTTAACCAGCTGGGCAGAAGGATAAGGCAGGGTGAGAGAGACACGTAGACATAGCATGAAATAAAGATGGAGAAGGAGTGGGTGGAAGCAAGTGACACAAATGATAAGAGAGTGG
This sequence comes from Pristiophorus japonicus, assembly GCF_044704955.1. Lineage (NCBI taxonomy): Eukaryota > Metazoa > Chordata > Chondrichthyes > Pristiophoridae > Pristiophorus > Pristiophorus japonicus. The sequence goes on from NW_027252442.1 coordinate 22,153, forward strand.
AACAGAGCGAGGTAGAGCAAGTGATAGAAATCGGGACACAGACAGGGGGAGGAGAGAGAGGGAGTGAGAGGGGTGGATGCAGAGAGAGCAAGAGAGGGAGGGGCAGAGAGAGAAAGAGGGGGAAGGAGAGAGAGAGAGGGAGTGAGAGAGGGGGGCCGGAGAGAGTGATGGAGGGAGAGAGAGGGGGAGGATGCGAGAGAGGGGGAGGGGGAGAAGGAGAGGGGGAGAGAGGAAGGCAAGAGAGGGAGAGAGAAAGAGGGAGAAGGAGAGGGTGGTGAGAGGGGGAGAAAGTGGGGGGAGAGAGGCGGAGAGAGCGATAGAGTGTGAGTGGTGGGGGAGAGGGGTATGAGAGAGGGAGAGAGAGGGCGAGCAGGAGTGAGTGTTAGTGATGGGGAGAGAGAGGGAGTGAGAGGGGTGGATGCAGAGAGAGCAAGAGAGGGAGGGGCAGAGAGAGAAAGAGGGGGAAGGAGAGAGAGAGAGAGAGGGAGTGAGAGAGGGGGGCCGGAGAGAGTGATGGAGGGAGAGAGAGGGGGAGGATGCGAGAGAGGGGGAGGGGGAGAAGGAGAGGGGGAGAGAGGAAGGCAAGAGAGGGAGAGAGAAAGAGGGAGAAGGAGAGGGTGGTGAGAGGGGGAGAAAGTGGGGGGAGAGAGGCAGAGAGAGCGATAGAGTGTGAGTGGTGGGGGAGAGGGGTATGAGAGAGGGAGAGAGAGGACGAGCAGGAGTGAGTGTTAGTGATGGGGAGAGAGAGGGGGCAAAGATTGTGAGAGGGGGTGAGAGAGGGAGAGAAAGGGGAGAGATGGAGAGGAGCAGGAGAGTGAGAGGTGGAGAGAGAGTGGGAGAGAGGGATGAGAGGTGGAGAGAGAGGGGAAGAGGGGGTGTGAGAGGAGTGAGAGGAGAGACAAGAGTGTGAGTGATGGGGAATGAGAGGGGAGACAGATAGAGAGAGGGGGAGGGAGAACGGGAGAGGTGAAAAGAAAGCCTTGTATTCCTACTGCACCTTTCACACCTCAGGATGTCCCAAAGAGCTTTACAGCCAATAAAGTACCTTTTGACGTGTCACTGTTGCAGTTGAGGAAACGCCACAGCCAATTTGCGCACAGCAAGCTCCCACAAAGAGCAATGTTATAATGTACAGACAATTGCTTTAATGGTATTAAGAGTGACAAATCACTCGGGTTTTAATGAAAGTAGGTGAGAACATTGCAGAATGCCCTACCTATAATCTTCTAAAGTTCTCTCGATTCAGGAACCGTTCCTTTACATTGGAAAATTGCACATGTAACTCTGCTATTGAATAAAGATAAGAGAGGGAACTTAACAACATGAGAACTAAAGAATTAGGAGCAAGAGTAGGCCATACTGCCCCTCAAGCCTGCTCCGCCATTCAATGAGATCATGGCTGATCTTTGACCGCAACTCCTCTTTCCTGCCCGATCCCCATATCCCTTGATTCCCCGAGAGTCCAAAAATCTATCATGCCTTGAATATACTCAACGATTCAGCATCCACAGCCCTCTGGGGCAGAGAATTCCAATGATTCACAACCCTCTGAGTGAAGAAATTCCTCCTCATCTCAGTCTTAAATGGCCGACCCCTTATCCTGATACTCTGCCCCCTGTTCTAGACTCTCCAGCCAGGGGGAAAAAAATCTCTCAGCACATCTACCCTGTCAATCCCCCTCAGTATCTTGTATGTTTCAAAGAGATCACCTCTCATTCTTCTAAACTCCAGAGAGTACGGTAAAACCTACTCAATCTCTCCTCGTAGCACAACCCTCTCATCCCTGGAAACAGCTAAGTGAAATTTGTTGTACTGCCTCTAAAGCAAGTATATCCTTCCTCAGAGAAGGAGACCAAAACTGTGTGCAGTGCTCAAGGTGCGCTCTCACCAAAGCCCTGCACAATTGGAGCCAGACTTCCTTACTACAAAAGCAAAATACTGCAGATGCTGTAAATCTGAAATAAAAGCAGAAAATGCTGGAAATACTCAGCAGGTCAGGCAGCATCTGTGGAGAGAGAAACAGAGTTAATGTTTCAGGGAGGGAAGGGCCCTTTGCACGTGGCAGCTCTGCACGGCCCAGTGTCTCCAGCTGAAGTCTCCATCCTGCTTGCGTCCTTTAGCGCCCCAAGGAAGAAGCATCATCATCATCATAGGCAGTCCCTCGGAATCGAGGAAGACTTGCTTCCGCTCCCAAATTGAGTTCTTTGATGGCTGAACAGTCCGATACGAGAGCCACAGACTCTATCACAGGTGGGACAGACATTCGTCGAGGGAAGGGGTGGGTGGGACTGGTTTGCCGCACGCTCCTTCCACTGCCTACGCTTGACCTCTTCATGCTCTTAAGACGCAAAGAGCTCAACGCCCTCCCGGATGCACTTCCTTCACCTCGGGCGGTCTTCGGCCAGGGTCTCCCAGGTGTCAGTGGTGATGTCGCACTTTACCAGGGAGGCTTTGAGGGTGTCCTTGTAATGTTTCCTCTGCCCACTTTTAGCTCATTTACCATGAAGGAGCTCCGCATAAAGCATTTGCTAAGGGAGTCTCGTATCTGGCATGCGAACTACGAGGCCTGCCCATCAAAGCTGCTTAAGTGTTTCAATACTGGGGATGTTAGCCTGGACAAGGACACTGATGTTGTTGCGCCTGGCCTCCTAGGGGATTTGCAGGATCTTGCGGAGACACAGGAAGAAGCACAACGCTTGATTCAGCACTCCACTTCCTTCCTGGAGCACTGAAGCCCATTTTTGGAAAGCTGGAAAGCATCAGTGTCTGGCGCTATGTTTCCCAGCTTTCAAAAGTTCCCGCTCCCAAACGGGCTGATATTGACTTTCACCCTCAGGGATTCTTGTTATCAGAGTTATTATGGAATATGGGCCAAAGATGAGTATATAGAGTTAGGTCCCAGATCAACTGTGATCTCATTCAATGGTGGAACAGGCTCGAGGGGCTAAATGGCCTCCTCTGTTCCTATTTCTTTTTTAAATGAATTCCCTAGATGTGGGCGTCGCTGGCAAGGCTGGCATTTATTGCCCATCCCTAATTGTCCATGAGAAGGTGGTGGTGAGCCGCTTTCTTGAACCGCTGCAGTCCGTGTGTT
>NW_027252443.1:0-25215 GCF_044704955.1 Pristiophorus japonicus
GTCTCCCCCTCAGTCTCTCTCCCTCTCTCCCCCCCAGTCTCTCTCCCTCTCTCTCTCGCTCCCACTGTCTCCCTCTCTCTCCCCCTCAATCTCTCTCTCTCTCGCCCCATCAGTCTTCTCTCTCCCGCCATCAGTCTCTATCTCTTTCTCTCTCCCTCTAAATCACTCTCTCTCTCCCCCTCAGTCTCTCCCTCGCCCCCTCAATCATTCTCTCTCTCTACCCCTCAGTCTCTCTCTCTCTCTCACCCTCAGTCTCTCTCTCTCTCCCCCCTCAGCCTCTCTCTATCTCCCCCTCAGTCTCTCGCTCTCCCCCTCAGTCTCTCTCTCTCTCTCCCCATCAGACTCTCTCTCTCTCTCCCCCCATCAGTCTCTCTCTCTCCCGCCATCAGTCTCTCTCTCTCTCTCACCCTCAGTCTCTCTCTCTCTCTCCCCTCAGCCACTCTCTATCTCCCCCTCAGTCTCTCTCTCCCCCCTCAATCTCTCTCTCCCACTCAGTCTCTCTCTCCCCCTCAGTCTCCTTCTCCCCCCCTCAGTCTCTTCCTCTCCCCCTCAGTCTCTCCACCCCCGCAGTCTCTCCCCCCACAGTCTCTCTCTCTATTTCCCCTCAGTTTCTCTCTCACTCCCTCACAGTCTCTCTCTGTCTCTCCCCCTCAGTCTCTCTCTCTCTCACCCCGCTCTCTCTACCCATCAGTCTCTCTCTCTCTCTCCCCCACAGTCTCTCTCTCTCTCCCACTCAGTCTCTCTCTCTCTCTCCCCCTCAGTCTCTCCCTCTCTCTCCCCCTTCGTCTCTCCCTCTCTCTCCGACTCAGTCTTTCTCGCTCTCTCCCCCTCAATCTCTCTCTCTCCTCACACTCTCTCTCTCTCTCCCCTCAGTCTCTCTCACTCTCTCTCCCCCTCAGTCTCTCTCCCTCGCCCCCTCAGTCTCTCTCTCTCCCCCTCAATCTCTCTCTCTCTCACCCACTCAGTCTCTTTCTCTCTCTCCACCCAACGTTTCTCTTCCTCTCTCTCTATCCCCCACAGTCTCTCTCTCTCTCCCCCTCAGTCTCGCTCTCTCCCCCTCAGTCTCTCTCTCTCTCCCCCCCTCAGTCTCTCTCTCTCTCTCTCCCCCCTCAGTCTCTCTCTCTCTCTCTGCCCCAGTCTCTCTCTCTCCTTCCCCCTCAGTCTCTCTCTCTCCCCCCCTCAGTCTCTTCCTCTCCCCCTCAGTCTCTCCACCCCCGCAGTCTCTCCCCCCACAGTCTCTCTCTCTATTTCCCCTCAGTTTCTCTCTCACTCCCTCACAGTCTCTCTCTGTCTCTCCCCCTCAGTCTCTCTCTCTCTCACCCCGCTCTCTCTACCCATCAGTCTCTCTCTCTCTCTCCGCCACAGTCTCTCTCTCTCTCCCCCTCAGTCTCGCTCTCTCCCCCTCAGTCTCTCTCTCTCTCCCCCCCTCAGTCTCTCTCTCTCTCTCTCCCCCTCAGTCTCTCTCTCTCTCTCTGCCCCAGTCTCTCTCTCTCCTTCCCCCTCAGTCTCTCTCTCTCTCCCCCTCAGTCTCTCTCTCTACCCCTCAGTCTCTCTCTCTCTCACCCCCTCAGTCTCTCTCTCTCTCTCCACCGCCAGTTTCTCTACCTCTCTCTCTCTCCCCCACAGTCTCTCTCTCTTTCTCCCCCTCATTCTCTCTCTTTCTCCCTCACCCCTCATTCTCTCCCTCTCTCCCCCTCAGTCTCTCTCTCTCCCCCTCAGTCTCTCTTACTCTCCCCTCAGTCTCTCTCTCTCTCTCCCCCTCAATCTCTCTCTCTCTCCCCCTCAGTCTCGCTTTCTCCCTCCGCCTCAGTCTCTCTCTCTCTACCCCTCAGTCTCTCTCTCTCACCCCCTCAGTCTCTCTCTCTGTCTCCCCCTCAGTCTCTCTCCCTCTCTCCCCCCCAGTCTCTCTCCCTCTCTCTCTCGCTCCCACTGTCTCCCTCTCTCTCCCCCTCAATCTCTCTCTCTCTCGCCCCATCAGTCTCTCTCTCTCCCGCCATCAGTCTCTATCTCTTTCTCTCTCCCTCTAAATCACTCTCTCTCTCCCCCTCAGTCTCTCCCTCGCCCCCTCAATCATTCTCTCTCTCTACCCCTCAGTCTCTCTCTCTCTCTCACCCTCAGTCTCTCTCTCTCTCCCCCCTCAGCCTCTCTCTATCTCCCCCTCAGTCTCTCGCTCTCCCCCTCAGTCTCTCTCTCTCTCTCCCCATCAGACTCTCTCTCTCTCTCCCCCCATCAGTCTCTCTCTCTCCCGCCATCAGTCTCTCTCTCTCTCTCACCCTCAGTCTCTCTCTCTCTCTCCCCTCAGCCTCTCTCTATCTCCCCCTCAGTCTCTCCACCCCCGCAGTCTCTCCCCCCACAGTCTCTCTCTCTATTTCCCCTCAGTTTCTCTCTCACTCCCTCACAGTCTCTCTCTGTCTCTCCCCCTCAGTCTCTCTCTCTCTCACCCCGCTCTCTCTACCCATCAGTGTCTCTCTCTCTCTCCCCCACAGTCTCTCTCTCTCTCCCACTCAGTCTCTCTCTCTCTCTCCCCCTCAGTCTCTCCCTCTCTCTCCCCCTTAGTCTCTCCCTCTCTCTCCGACTCAGTCTTTCTCGCTCTCTCCCCCTCAATCTCTCTCTCTCCTCACACTCTCTCTCTCTCTCCCCTCAGTCTCTCTCACTCTCTCTCCCCCTCAGTCTCTCTCCCTCGCCCCCTCAGTCTCTCTCTCTCCCCCTCAATCTCTCTCTCTCTCACCCACTCAGTCTCTTTCTCTCTCTCCACCCAACGTTTCTCTTCCTCTCTCTCTATCCCCCACAGTCTCTCTCTCTCTCCCCCTCAGTCTCGCTCTCTCCCCCTCAGTCTCTCTCTCTCTCCCCCCCTCAGTCTCTCTCTCTCTCTCTCTCCCCTCAGTCTCTCTCTCTCTCTCTGCCCCAGTCTCTCTCTCTCACCCCCTCAGTATCTCTCTCTGTCTCCCCCTCAGTCTCTCTCCCTCTCTCCCCCCCAGTCTCTCTCCCTCTCTCTCTCGCTCCCACTGTCTCCCTCTCTCTCCCCCTCAATCTCTCTCTCTCTCGCCCCATCAGTCTCTCTCTCTCCCGCCATCAGTCTCTATCTCTTTCTCTCTCCCTCTAAATCACTCTCTCTCTCCCCCTCAGTCTCTCCCTCGCCCCCTCAATCATTCTCTCTCTCTACCCCTCAGTCTCTCTCTCTCTCTCACCCTCAGTCTCTCTCTCTCTCCCCCCTCAGCCTCTCTCTATCTCCCCCTCAGTCTCTCGCTCTCCCCCTCAGTCTCTCTCTCTCTCTCCCCATCAGACTCTCTCTCTCTCTCCCCCCATCAGTCTCTCTCTCTCCCGCCATCAGTCTCTCTCTCTCTCTCACCCTCAGTCTCTCTCTCTCTCTCCCCTCAGCCTCTCTCTATCTCCCCCTCAGTCTCTCTCTCTCTCTTTCCCCCTCAGTCCTTCTCTCTCTCTCGCCCTCAGTCTCTCTCTCTCTCTCTCTCACCCTCAGTCTCTCTCTCTCTCTCCCCTCAGCCTCTCTCTATCTCCCCCTCAGTCTCTCTCTCTCTCTTTCCCCCTCAGTCCTTCTCTCTCTCTCCCCCCCACAGTCTCTCACTCTATTTCCCCTCAGTTTCTCTCTCACTCCCTCTCAGTCTCACTCTATCTCTCCCTCTCAGTCTCTCTCTCTCTCACCCCGCTCTCTCTACCCCTCAGTCTCTCTCTCTCTCTCTCCCCCACAGTCTCTCTCTCTCTCCCCCTCATTCTCTCTTTCCTCTCCCCCTCAGTCTCTCCCCCTTAGTCTCTCTCTCCCTCAGTCTCTATCTCTCTCCCTCAGTCTATCTCTCTCTCTCCCCTCAGTCTCTCTCACTCTCTCTCCCCCTCAGTCTCTCTCCCTCGCCCCCTCAGTCTCTCTCTCTCCCCCTCAATCTCTCTCTCTCTCACCCACTCAGTCTCTTTCTCTCTCTCCACCCAACGTTTCTCTTCCTCTCTCTCTATCCCCCACAGTCTCTCTCTCTCTCCCACTCAGTCTCGCTCTCTCCCCCTCAGTCTCTCTCTCTCTCCCCCCCTCAGTCTCTCTCTCTCTCTCTCCCCCTCAGTCTCTCTCTCTCTCTCTGCCCCAGTCTCTCTCTCTCCTTCCCCCTCAGTCTCTCTCTCTCTCCCCCTCAGTCTCTCTCTCTACCCCTCAGTCTCTCTCTCTCTCACCCCCTCAGTCTCTCTCTCTCTCTCCACCACCAGTTTCTCTACCTCTCTCTCTCTCCCCCACAGTCTCTCTCTCTTTCTCCCCCTCATTCTCTCTCTTTCTCCCTCACCCCTCATTCTCTCCCTATTTCCCCCTCAGTCTCTCTCTCTCCCCCTCAGTCTCTCTTACTCTCCCCTCAGTCTCTCTCTCTCTCTCTCCCTCAATCTCTCTCTCTCTCCCCCTCAGTCTCGCTTTCTCCCTCCGCCTCAGTCTCTCTCTCTCTACCCCTCAGTCTCTCTCTCTCACCCCCTCAGTCTCTCTCTCTGTCTCCCCCTCAGTCTCTCTCCCTCTCTCCCCCCCAGTCTCTCTCCCTCTCTCTCTCGCTCCCACTGTCTCCCTCTCTCTCCCCCTCAATCTCTCTCTCTCTCGCCCCATCAGTCTCTCTCTCTCCCGCCATCAGTCTCTATCTCTTTCTCTCTCCCTCTAAATCACTCTCTCTCTCCCCCTCAGTCTCTCCCTCGCCCCCTCAATCATTCTCTCTCTCTACCCCTCAGTCTCTCTCTCTCTCTCACCCTCAGTCTCTCTCTCTCTCCCCCCTCAGCCTCTCTCTATCTCCCCCTCAGTCTCTCGCTCTCCCCCTCAGTCTCTCTCTCTCTCTCCCCATCAGAATCTCTCTCTCTCTCCCCCCATCAGTCTCTCTCTCTCCCGCCATCAGTCTCTCTCTCTCTCTCACCCTCAGTCTCTCTCTCTCTCTCCCCTCAGTCTCTCTCTATCTCCCCCTCAGTCTCTCTCTCTCTCTTTCCCCCTCAGTCCTTCTCTCTCTCTCGCCCTCAGTCTCTCTCTCTCTCTCTCTCACCCTCAGTCTCTCTCTCTCTCTCCCCTCAGCCTCTCTCTATCTCCCCCTCAGTCTCTCTCTCTCTCTTTCCCCCTCAGTCCTTCTCTCTCTCTCCCCCCCACAGTCTCTCACTCTATTTCCCCTCAGTTTCTCTCTCACTCCCTCTCAGTCTCACTCTATCTCTCCCCCTCAGTCTCTCTCTCTCTCACCCCGCTCTCTCTACCCCTCAGTCTCTCTCTCTCTCTCTCCCCCACAGTCTCTCTCTCTCTCCCCCTCATTCTCTCTTTCCTCTCCCCCTCAGTCTCTCCCCCTTAGTCTCTCTCTCTCCCTCAGTCTCTATCTCTCTCCCTCAGTCTATCTCTCTCTCTCCCCATCAGCCTCTCTCTCTCTCTCCCCTCAGTCTCTCTCTCATAGAAACATAGAAACATAGAAAATAGGTGCAGGAGTAGGCCATTCGGCCCTTCTAGCCTGCACCGCCATTCAATGAGTTCATGGCTGAACATTCAACTTCAGTACCCCATTCCTGCTTTCTCGCCATACCCCTTGATCCCCCTAGCAGTAAGGACCTCATCTAACTCCTTTTTGAATATATTTAGTGAATTGGCCTCAACAACTTTCTGTGGTAGAGAATTCCACAGGTTCACCAGTCTCTGGGTGAAGAAGTTCCTCCGCATCTCGGTCCTAAATGGCTTACCCCTTATCCTTAGACTGTGTCCCCTGGTTCTGGACTTCCCCAACATTGGGAACATTCTTCCTGCATCTAACCTGTCTAACCCCGTCAGAATTTTATATGTTTCTATGAGGTCCCCTCTCATTCTTCTGAACTCCAGTGAATACAAGCCCAGTTGATCCAGTCTTTCTTGATAGGTCAGTCCCGCCATCCCGGGAATCAGTCTGGTGAACCTTCGCTGCACTCCCTCAATAGCAAGAATGTCCTTCCTCAGGTTAGGAGACCAAAACTGTACACAATACTCCAGGTGTGGCCTCACCAATGCCCTGTACAACTGTAGCAACACCTCCCTGCCCCTGTACTCAAATCCCCTTGCTATGAAGGCCAACATGCCATTTGCTTTCTTAACCGCCTGCTGCACCTGCATGCCAACCTTCAATGACTGATGTACCATGACACCCAGGTCTCTTTGCACCTCCCCTTTTCCTAATCTGTCACCATTCAGATAATAGTCTGTCTCTCTGTTTTTACCACCAAAGTGGATAACCTCACATTTATCCACATTATACTTCATCTGCCATGCATTTGCCCACTCACCGAACCTATCCAAGTCGCTCTGCAGCCTCACAGCATCCTCCTCGCAGCTCACACTGCCACCCAACTTAGTGTCATCCGCAAATTTGGAGATACTACATTTAATCCCCTCGTCTAAATCATTAATGTACAGTGTAAACAGCTGGGTCCCCAGCACAGAACCTTGCGGTACCCCACTAGTCACTGCCTGCCATTCTGAAAAGTACCCATTTACTCCTACTCTTTGCTTCCTGTCTGACAACCAGTTCTCAATCCATGTCAGTACACTACCCCCAATCCCATGTGCTCTAACTTTGCACATCAATCTCTTGTGTGGGACCTTGTCGAACGCCTTCTGAAAGTCCAAATATACCACATCAACTGGTTCTCCCTTATCCACTCTACTGGAAACATCCTCAAAAAATTCCAGAAGATTTGTCAAGCATGATTTCCCTTTCACAAATCCATGCTGACTTGGACCTATCATGTCACCTCTTTCCAAATGCACTGCTATGACATCCTTAATAATTGATTCCATCATTTTACCCACTACCGATGTCAGGCTGACCGGTCTATAATTCCCTGTTTTCTCTCTCCCTCCTTTTTTAAAAAGTGGGGTTACATTGGCTACCCTCCACTCCATAGGAACTGATCCAGAGTCAATGGAATGTTGGAAAATGACTGTCAACGCATCCACTATTTCCAAGGCCACCTCCTTAAGGACTCTGGGATGCAGTCCATCAGGCCCTGGGGATTTATCGGCCTTCAATCCCATCAATTTCCCCAACACAATTTCCCGGCTAATAAGGTTTTCCCTCAGTTCCTCCTCCTTACTAGACCCCCCGACCCCTTTTATAACCGGAAGGTTGTTCGTGTCCTCCTTCGTGAATACCGAACCAAAGTACTTGTTCAATTGGTCCGCCATTTCTTTGTTCCCCGTTATGACTTCCCCTGATTCTGACTGCAGGGGACCTACATTTGTCTTTACTAACCTTTTTCTCTTTACATATCGATAGAAACTTTTGCAATCCGTCTTAATGTTCCCTGCAAGCTTCTTCTCATACTCCATTTTCCCTGCCCTAATCAAACCCTTTGTCCTCCTCTGCTGAGTTCTAAATTTCTCCCAATCCCCCTCAGTCACTCTTACTCTCCCCTCAGTCTCTCTCTCTCTCTCTCCCTCAATCTCTCTCTCTCTCCCCCTCAGTCTCGCTTTCTCCCTCCGCCTCAGTCTCTCTCTCTCTCCCCCTCAGTCTCTCTCTCTCTCTCTGCCCCAGTCTCTCTCTCTCCTTACCCCTCAGTCTCTCTCTCTCTCCCCCTCAGTCTCTCTCTCTACCCCTCAGTCTCTCTCTCTCTCACCCCCTCAGTCTCTCTCTCTCTCTCCACCGCCAGTTTCTCTACCTCTCTCTCTCTCTCCCACAGTCTCTCTCTCTTTCTCCCCCTCATTCTCTCTCTTTCTCCCTCTCCCCTCATTCTCTCCCTCTCTCCTCCTCAGTCTCTCTCTCTCCCCCTCAGTCTCTCTTACTCTCCCCTCAGTCTCTCTCTCTCTCTCTCCCTCAATCTCTCTCTCTCTCTCCCTCAGTCTCGCTTTCTCCCTCCGCCTCAGTCTCTCTCTCTCTACTCCTCAGTCTCTCTCTCTCACCCCCTCAGTCTCTCTCTCTGTCTCCCCCTCAGTCTCTCTCCCTCTCTCCCCCCCAGTCTCTCTCCCTCTCTCTCTCGCTCCCACTGTCTCTCTCTCTCTCTCCCCCTCAATCTCTCTCTCTCTCCCCCCATCAGTCTCTCTCTCTCCCGCCATCAGTCTCTATCTCTTTCTCTCTCCCTCTAAGTCACTCTCTCTCTCCCCCTCAGTCTCTCCCTCGCCCCCTCAATCATTCTCTCTCTCTCCCCCTCAGTCTCTCTCTCTCTCTCACCCTCAGTCTCTCTCTCTCTCCCCCCTCAGCCTCTCTCTATCTCCCCCTCAGTCTCTCGCTCTCCCCCTCAGTCTCGCTCTCTCTCTCCCCATCAGTCTCTCTCTCTCTCCCCCCATCAGTCTCTCTCTCTCCCGCCATCAGTCTCTATCTCTTTCTCTCTCCCACTCAGTCTCTCTCTCTCTCCCCCTCAGTCTTTCCCTCGCCCCCTCAGTCATTCTCTCTCTCTCCCCCTCAGTCTCGCTTTCTCCCTCCGCCTCAGTCTCTCTCTCTCTACCCCTCAGTCTCTCTCTCTCACCCCCTCAGTCTCTCTCTCTGTCTCCCCCTCAGTCTCTCTCCCTCTCTCCCCCCAGTCTCTCTCTCTTTCTCCCCCTCATTCTCTCTCTTTCTCCCTCACCCCTCATTCTCTCCCTCTCTCCCCCTCAGTCTCTCTCTCTCACCCTCAGTCTCTCTTACTCTCCCCTCAGTCTCTCTCTCTCTCTCTCCCTCAATCTCTCTCTCTCTCCCCCTCAGTCTCTCTATCTCTCCCCCTCAGTCTCTCTCTCTCTCACCCCGCTCTCTCTACCCCTCAGTCTCTCTCTCTTTCTCCCCCACAGTCTCTCTCTCTCTCCCCCTCATTCTCTCTTTCCTCTCCCCCTCAGTCTCTCCCCCCTCAGTCTCTCTCTCCCCCTTAGTCTCTCTCTCCGTCAGTCTCTATCTCTCTCCCTCAGTCTATCTCTCTCTCTCCCCATCAGCCTCTCTCTCTCTCTCCCCTCAGTCTATCTCTCTCTCTCTCTCCGCCTCTCAGTCTCTCTCTCTTTCTCTCCCTCAGTCCCTCTCTCCCCCCTCAATTTCTATCTCCCCCCGTCAGAGTCTATCTCCCCCTCAGTCTCTCTCTCCCCCATCAGTCTCTCTCTCTCTCTCTCTCTCTCTCTCTCTCTCTCCCCCTCAGTCCCTCTCTCTCTCCCCCTCAGTCTCTCCCTCGCTCCCCCATGTCTTTCTCTCTCCCCCTCAGTCTCTATCTCCCTCCGCCCTTCAGTCTCTCTCTCTCTCTCTCCCCCCTCAGTCTCTCTCTTTCTCTCTGTATCTCTCCCCCCCTCATTCTCTCTCTCTCTCCCCCTCAGTCTCTCTATCTCTCCCCCTCAGTCTCTCTCTCTCTCTCCTCCTCAGTCTCTCTCTCCCCCCCTCAGTCTCTCTCCCTCTCTCTCTATCACTCTCTCTCCCCCTCAGTCTCTCTCTCTCCCTCCCTCTCAGTCTCCCTCTATCTCTCTCCTCCTCAGTCTCTCTCTTTCTCTCTCTCTATCTCTCTATCTCTCCCCCCCTCCGTCTCTCTCACCCCTCCTAGCTCTCTCTCTCTCTCCCCACGCCTCTCTCTCTCTCTCTCCCCCTCAGTCTCTCTCTCTCCCCCCCAGTCTCTCTCTCTCTCTCGCTCCCTCAGTCTATCTCTCTCTCTCTCCCCCTCAGTCTCTCTCTCTCCCCCTCAGTCTCTCTTTCCCCTCAGTCTCTCTCGCCCCTCAGTCTCTCTCTGTCTCTATCACTCTCTCCACATCAGTCTCTCTCTCTCTCTCTTCCTCAGTCTCTCTCTCCCCCTCAGTCTCTCTCTCCCTACCCCTCAGTCTCTCTATCTCTCTCCCCCTCAGTCTCTCTCTCCCCTCAGTCTCTCTCCCCACTCAGTCTCTCTCTCTCTCTCTCCGCCCCTCAGTCTCGCTCTCTCTCTCCCCTTAGGCACTCTCTCTCTCCCTCTCATTCCCTCTCTATCCCCCTCAGTTTAGCTCTCCCCCCCTCAGTCCCTCTCTCTCTCTCTCCACCAGTCTCTCTCTCTCTCCCATCAGTCTCTCTCTCTCCCCCCTCAGTCTCTCTCTCTCTCCCCCTCAGTCTCTCTCTCTCATCCCCCTCAGTCTCTCACTCGCTCTCTCCCCCCTCAGTCTCTCTCTCCGCCTTCAGTTTCTATCTGCCCCCGTCAGTCTCTATCTACCCCCTCAGTCTCTCTCTCCCCCTCAGTCTCTCTCACTTTCTCTATCTCCCCACCTCAGTCTCCCTCTCTCTCTCTCTCTCTCTCTCTCTCCCCCTCAGTCCCTCTCTCTCTCCCCCTCAGTCTCTCCATCACTCCCTCTCAGTCTTTCTCTCCCCCCCTCAGTCTCTCTCTCCCTCCCCCCCTCAGTCTCTCTCTTTCTCTCTCTCTATCTCTCCCACCCTCAGTCTTTCTCTCTCTCCCCCTCAGTCTCTCTATCTCTCCCCCTCAGTCTCTCTCTCTTCTCTCCTCCTCAGTCTCTCTCTCTCCCGCCATCAGTCTCTATCTCTTTGTCTCTCCCACTCAGTCTCTCTCTCTCTCCCCCTCAGTCTCTCCCTCGCCCCGTCAGTCATTCTCTCTCTCTCCACCTCAGTCTCTCCCTCTCTCCCCCTCAGTCGCTCCCTCTCTCTCCCCCTCCCTCAGTCTCTCTCTCTTCCCATCAGTCTCTCTCTCTCTCTCTCTCCCCCCTCAGTCTCTCCCTCGCTCCCCCTCAGTCTCTCCCACTCTGCCCCTCAGTCTCTCCCTCTCTCTCCCTCAGTCTCTCTCTCTCGCTCTCTCTCTCTCCCTCAGTCTCTCTCTCTCTCTCTCCCACTCAGTCTCTCTCTCTCTCTCAGTCTCTCTCTCTCTCCCCCTCAGTCTCTCTCTCTCTCCCCCTCAGTCTCTCCCTCTCTCCCCCTGTCTCTCCCTCTCTCCCCCTCAGTCTCTCTCTCCCTCTCCCCCTCAGTCTCTCCCCCCTCAGTCTCTCTCACCCTCAGTCTATCTCTCTCTCCATCAGTCTATCGCTAACTCTCCCCATCAGTCTCTCTCTCTGTCTCTCCCCCTACAGTCTCTCTCTCTCTCTCTCCGCCCCTCAGTCTCTCTCTCTCTCTCCCCTTAGGCACTCTCTCTCTCCCTCTCAGTCTCTCTCTCTCCCCCTCAGTTTAGCTCTCCCCCCCTCAGTCCCTCTCTCTCTCTCTCCACCAGTCTCTCTCTCTCCCCTCAGTCTCTCTCTCTCCCCCCTCAGTCTCTCTCTCTCTCCCCCTCAGTCTCTCTCTCTCATCCCCCTCAGTCTCTCTCTCGCTCTCTCCCCCCTCAGTCTCTCTCTCTCTCCGCCCCTCAGTCTCTCTCTCTCTCTCTCCACCTCAGTCTCTCTCTCTCCCCCTCAGTCTCTCTCTCCCCCCTCAATCTCTGTCTTTGTCTCTCCCCACCTCAGTCTCCCTCTCTCTCTCTCCCCCTCAGTCCCTCTCTCTCTCTCTCTCTTTCCTCAGTCTCTCTCTCGCTCCCCCTCAGTCTCTCCCTCGTTCACCCTCAGTCTCTCCCTCGCTCCCCCTCAGTCTTTCTCTCTCCCCCTTAGTCTCTCTATCCCTCCCCCCTCAATCTCTCTCTCCCTCTCTCCCCTCAGTCTCTCTCTCCCCCTCAGTCTCCTTCTCCCCCCCTCAGTCTCTCACTCCCTCTCAGTATCTCTCTATCTCTCCCCCTCAGTCTCTCTCTCTCTCACCCCGCTCTCTCTACCCCTCAGTCTCTCTCTCTCTCCTCACACTCTCTCTCTCTCCCCTCTCAGTCTCTCTCTCTCTCTCTCCCCCTCAGTCTCTCTCCCTCGCCCCCTCAGTCTCTCTCTCTCCCCCTCATTCTCTCTCTCTCTCACCCACTCAGTCTCTTTCTCTCTCTCCGCCCCCTGTTTCTCTTCCTCTCTCTCTCTCCCCCACAGTCTTTCTCTCTCTCCCCCTCAGTCTCTCTCTCTCCCCCCTCACTCGCTCTCTCTCCCCCTCAGTCTCTCTCTCGCCCCTCAGTCTCTCTCTCACTCCCCCTCAGTCTCTCTCTCTCTCCCCCTCATTCTCTCTCTCTCTCCCCCTCAGTCTCGCTCTCTCCCCCTCAGTCTCTCTCTCTCTCTCCCCCTCAGTCTCTCTCTCTCTCTCCCCCTCAGTCTATCTCTCTCTCTCTCCCCTCAGTCTCTCTCTCCCCCTCAGTCTCCTTCTCCCCCCCTCAGTCTCTCACTCCCTCTCAGTCTCTCTCTATCTCTCCCCCTCAGTCTCTCTCTCTCTCACCCCGCTCTCTCTACCCCTCAGTCTCTCTCTCTCTCCTCACACTCTCTCTCTCTCCCCCCTCAGTCTCTCTCTCCCCCTCAGTCTCTCTCCCTCGCCCCCTCAGTCACTCTCTCTCCCCCTCATTCTCTCTCTCTCACACCCTCAGTCTCTTTCTCTCTCTCCACCACCTGTTTCTCTTCCTCTCTATCTCTCCCCCACAGTCTTTCTCTCTCTCCCCCTCAGTCCCTCTCTCTCCCCGCTCACTCGCTCTCTCTCCCCCTCATTCTCTCTCTCGCCCCTCAGTCTCTCATTCTCTCCCCCTCAGTCTCTCTCTCTCTCCCCCTCAGTCTCTCTCTCTCTTCCCCTCAGTCTCGCTCTCTCTGCCCCAGTCTCTCTCTCTCCTTCCCCCTCAGTCTCTCTCTCTCTCCCTCTCAGTCTCTCTCTCTCCCTCTCAGTCTCTCTCTCTCTCTCCCCCTCAGTCTCTCTGTCTCCCCCTCAGTCTCTCTCTCTCTCACCCCCTCAGTCTCTCTCTCTCTCTCCACCGCCAGTTTCTCTTCCTCTCTCTCTCTTCCCCACAGTCTCTCTCTCTCTTTCTCCCCCTCAGTCTCTCTCTTTCTCCCTCACCCCTCATTCTCTCCCTCTCTCCCCCTCAGTCTCTCTCTCTCCCCCTCATCTCTCTTACTCTCCCCTCAGTCTCTCTCTCTCTCTCCCTCAATCTCTCTCTCTCTCCCCCTCAGTCTCGCTTTCTCCCTCCCCCTCAGTCTCTCTCTCTCTACCCCTCAGTCTCTCTCTCTCACCCCCTCAGTCTCTCTCTCTGTCTCCCCCTCAGTCTCCCTCCCTCTCTCCCCCCCAGTCTCTCACCCTCTCTCTCTCTCTCCCACTGTCTCTCTCTCTCTCCCCCTCAATCTCTCTCTCTATCCCCCCATCAGTCTCTCTCTCTCCCGCCATCAGTCTCTATCTCTTTCTCTCTCCCACTCAGTCTCTCTCTCTCTCCCCCTCAGTCTCTCCCTCGCCCCCTCAATCATTCTCTCTCTCTCCCCCTCAGTCTCTCTCTATCTCTCACCCTCAGTCTCTCTCTCTCTCCCCCCTCAGCCTCTCTCTATCTCCCCCTCAGTCTCTCTCTCTCCCCCTCAGTCTCTCTCTCTCTCTCTCCCCATCAGTCTCTCTCTCTCTCTCCCCCCCATCAGACTCTCTCTCTCCCGCCATCAGTCTCTATATATTTCTCTCTCCCACTCAGTCTCTATCTCTCTCCCCCTCAGTCTCTCCCTCGCCCCCTTAGTCATTCTCTCCCTCTCCCCATCAGTCTCTCCCCCCTCAGTCTCTCTCTCCCTCAGTCTATCTCTCTCTCCATCAGTCTATCGCTCTCTCTCCCCATCAGTCTCTCTCTCTGTCTCTCCCCCCTCAGTCTCTCTCTCTCTCTCTCCGCCCCTCAGTCTCTCTCTCTCTCTCCCCTTAGGCACTCTCTCTCTCCCTCTCAGTCCCTCTCAATTCCCCTCAGTTTAGCTCTCCCCCCCTCAGTCCCTCTCTCTCTCTCTCCACCAGTCTCTCTCTCTCTCCCCCTCAGTCTCTCTCTCTCATCCCCCTCAGTCCCTCTCTCGCTCTCTCCCCCTCAGTCTCTCTCTCTCTCCGCCCCTCAGTCTCTCTCTCTCTCTCTCCACCTCAGTCTCTCTCTCTCCCCCTCAGTCTCTCTCTCCCCCCTCAGTCTCTGTCTTTGTCTCTCCCCACCTCAGTCTCCCTTCCTCTCTCTCCCCCTCAGTCCCTCTCTCTCTCTCTCTCTCTCTCCCTCAGTCTCTCTCTCGCTCCCCCTCAGTCTCTCCTTCGCTCCCCCTCAATCTCTCCCTCGCTCCCCCTCAGTCTTTCACTCTCCCCCTCAGTCTCTCTATCCCTCCCCCCCTCAGTCTCTCTCTCTCTCTGCCCCCTCAGTCTCTCTCTCCCCCTCAGTCTCCTTCTCCCCCCCCCTCAGTCTCTCCCTCTCCCCCTCAGTCTCTCCCCCCCCCCGCAGTCTCTCCCCCCCACAGTCTCTCTCTCTATTTCCCCTCAGTCTCTCTCTCACTCCCTCTCAGTCTCTCTCTATCTCTCCCCCTCAATCTCTCTCTCTCTCACCCCGCTATCTCTACCCCTCAGTCTCACTCTATCTCTCTCCCCCACAGTCTCTCTCTGTCTCTCCCATTCAGTCTCTATCTCTCTCTCTCTCCCCCTCAGTCTCTCCCTCTCTCTCCCCCTTAGTCTCTCCCTCTCTCTCCCCCTCAGTCGTTCTCGCTCTCTCCCCCTCACTCTCTCTCTCTCTCTCCTCACACTCTCTCTCTCTCCCCCCTCAGTCTCTCTCTCTCTCTCTCCCCCTCAGTCTCTCTCCCTCGCCCCCTCAGTCTCTCTCTCTCCCCCTCATTCTCTCTCTCTCTCACCCCCTCTGACACTTTCTTTCTCTCCACCCCCTGTTTCTCTTTCTCTCTCTCTCTCCCCCACAGTCTTTCTCTCTCTCCCCCTCAGTCTCTCTCTCTCCCCCCTCACTGGCTCTCTCTCCCCCTCAGTCTCTCTCTCGCCCCTCAGTCTCTCTCTCTCTCTCCCCCTCAGTCTCTCTCTCTCCCCCTCAGTCTCTCTCTCTCTCTCCCCCTCAGTCTCTGTCTCTCACTCTGCCCCAGTCTCTCTCTCTCCTTCGCCCTCAGTCTCTCTCTCTCTCCCCCTCAGTCTCTCTCTCTCCCCCTCAGTCTCTCTCTCTCCCCCTCAGTCTCTCTCTCTCCCCCTCAGTCTCTCTCTCTCTCTCCCCCTCAGTCTCTCTCTCTCACTCTGCCCCAGTCTCTCTCTCTCCTTCCCCCTCAGTCTCTCTCTCTCTCCCCCTCAGTCTCTCTCTCTCCCCCTCAGTCTCTCTCTCTCTCACCCCCTCAGTCTCTCTCTCTCTCTCCACCGCCAGTTTCTCTTCCTCTCTCTCTCTCCCCCACAGTCTCTCTCTCTCTTTATCCCCCTCAGTCTCTCAGTTTTTCCCTCACCACTCATTCTCTCCCTCTCTCCCCCTCAGTCTCTCTCTCACCCCCTCAGTCTCTCTCTCTCTCCCCCTCAGTCTCGCTTTCTCCCTCCCCCTCAGTCTCTCTCTCTCTACCCCTCAGTCTCTCTCTCTCACCCCCTCAGTCTCTCTCTCTGTCTCCCCCTCAGTCTCTCTCCCTCTCTCCCCCCCAGTCTCTCTCCCTCTCTCTCTCTCCCACTGTCTCTCTCTCTCTCCCCCTCAATCTCTCTCTCTCTCCCCCATCAGTCTCTCTCTCTCCCGCCATCAGTCTCTATCTCTTTCTCTCTCCCACTCAGTCTCTCTCTCTCTCCCCCTCAGTCTCTCCCTCGCCCCCACAATCATTCTCTCTCTCTCCCCCTCAGTCTCTCTCTCTCTCTCACCCTCAGTCTCTCTCTCTCCCCCCTCAGCCTCTCTCTATCTCCCCCTCAGTCTCTCTCTCTCCCCCTCAGTCCCTCTCTCTCTCTCCCCATCAGTCTCTCTCTCGCTCTCCCCCCATCAGTCTCTCTCTCTCCCGCCATCAGTCTCTCCCTCGCCCCCTCAGTCATTCTCTCTCTCTCCCCCTCAGTCTCTCTCTCTCTCTCACCCTCAGTCTCTCTCTCTCTCTTTACCCCTCAGTCCTTCTCTCTCTCTCCCCCCTCAGTCTCTCTCTCTCTCTCCCTCATTCTCTCTCTCTCTCCCCCCCTCAAGCTCTCTCTCCCCGTCCCCCTCAGTCTCTCCCCCCTCAGATCCTCTCGACCCTTAGTCTCTCTCTTCCTCAGTCTATCTCTCTCTCTCCGCATCAGTCTCTCTCTCTCTCTCCCCTCAGTCTCTCTCTCTCTCTCTCTCCGCCCCTCAGTCTCTCTCTCTCTCTCCCCCTCAGTCTCTCTCTCCCCCCTCAGTTTCTATCTCCCTCCGTCAGACTCTATCTCCCCCACTCAGTCTCTCTCTCCCCCATCAGTCTCTCTCTCTCTCTCTCTCTCTCTCTCTCTCTCTCTCACTCTCTCTCCCCCTCAGTCTCTCTCTCCCTCCGCCCTTCAGTCTCTCTCTCTCTCTCTCCCCCCTCAGTCTCTCTCTTTCTCTCTCTATCTCTCCCCCCACTCACTCTCTCTCTCTCTCCCCGTCAGTCTCTCTATCTCTCTCCCTCAGTCTCTCTCTCTCTCTCCTCCTCAGTCTCTCTCTCCCCCCCTCAGTCTCTCTCCCTCTCACCCTCAGTCTCTCTCTCTCCCTCCCCCTCAGTCTCTCTCTATCTCTCTCCCCGTCAGTCTCTCTCTTTCTCTCTCTCTCTCTCTCTATCTCTCCCCCCTCCGTCTCTCTCATCACTCCTAGCTCTCTCTCTCTCTCCCCCTCAGTCTCTCTCTCTCTCTCTCCCCCTCAGTCTCTCTCTCTCTCTCTCACCCTCAGTCTCACTCTCTCTCCCCCCTCAGGCTCACTCTATCTCCCCCTCAGTCTCTCTCTCTCCCCCTCAGTCTCTCTCTCTCTCCCCATCAGTCTCTCTCTCTCTCTCCCCCCATCAGTCTCTCTCTCTCCCGCCATCAGTCTCTATCTCTTTCTCTCTCCCACTCAGTCTCTCTCTCTCTCCCCCTCAGTCTCTCCCTCGCCCCCTCAGTCATTCTCTCTCTCTCCCCCTCAGTCTCTCTCTCTCTCTCACCCTCAGTCTCTCTCTCTCTCTCCCCTCAGCCTCTCTCTATCTCCCCCTCAGTCTCTCTCTCTCTCTTTCCCCCTCAGTCCTTCTCTCTCTCTCCCCCCTCAGTCTCTCTCTCTCTCTCCCTCAGTCTCTCTCTCTCTCCCCCCCTCATTCTCTCTCTCCCCGTCCCCCTCAGTCTCTCCCCCTTCAGTCTCTCTCTCCCCCTTAGTCTCTCTCTCCCTCAGTCTATCTCTCTCTCTCCCCATCAGTCTCTCTCTCTCTCTCCCCTCAGTCTCTCTCTCTCTCTCTCCGCCCCTCAGTCTCTCTGTCTCTCCCCCTCAGTCTCTCTCTCCCCCCTCAGTTTCTATCTCCCCCCGTCAGACTCTATCTCCCCCCTCAGTCTCTCTCTCCCCCATCAGTCTCTCTCTCTCTCTCTCTCTCCCCCTCAGTCCCTCTCTCTCTCCCCCTCAGTCCCTCCCTCGCTCCCCCTCTGTCTTTCTCTCTCCCCCTCAGTCTCTCTCTTCCTCCGCCCTTCAGTCTCTCTCTCTCTCTCCCCCCTCAGATTCTCTCTTTCACTCTCTATCTCTCCCCCCCTCAGTCTCCCTCTCTCTCCCCCTCAGTCTCTCTATCTCTCCCCCTCAGTCTCTATCTCTCTCTCTCCTCCTCAGTCTCTCTCTCCCCCCTCACTCTCTCTCCCTCTCTCTCTATCACTCTCTCTCCCCCTCAGTCTCTCTCTCTCCCTCCCCCTCAGTCTCTCTCTATCTCTCTCCCCCTCAGTCTCTCTCTTTCTCTTCTCTATCTCTCTATCTCTCCCCCCCCCCCTCCGTCTCTCTCACCCCTCCTAGCTCTCTCTCTCTCTCCCCCCTCAGTCTCTCTCTCTCTCTCTCCCCCTCAGTCTCTCTCTCTCCCCCCCAGTCTCTCTCTCTCTCTTGCTCCCTCAGTCTCTCTCTCTCTCTCCCCCTCAGTCTCGCTCTCTCCCCCTCAGTCTCTCCCTCTCTCCCCCTCAGTCTCTCTCTCTCCCCCTCAGTCTCTCTCTCTCTCACCCCCTCAGTCTCTCTCTCTCTCTCCACCGCCAGTTTCTCTTCCTCTCTCTCTCTCCCCCACAGTCTCTCTCTCTCTTTATCCCCCTCAGTCTCTCAGTTTTTCCCTCACCCCTCATTCTTTCCCTCTCTCCCCCTCAGTCTCTCTCTCTCACCCCCTCAGTCTCTCTCTCTCTCCCCCTCAGTCTCGCTTTCTCCCTCCCCCTCAGTCTCCCTCCCTCTCTCCCCCCCAGTCTCTCACCCTCTCTCTCTCTCTCCCACTGTCTCTCTCTCTCTCCCCCTCAATCTCTCTCTCTATCCCCCCATCAGTCTCTCTCTCTCCCGCCATCAGTCTCTATCTCTTTCTCTCTCCCACTCAGTCTCTCTCTCTCTCCCCCTCAGTCTCTCCCTCGCCCCCTCAATCATTCTCTCTCTCTCCCCCTCAGTCTCTCTCTATCTCTCACCCTCAGTCTCTCTCTCTCTCCCCCCTCAGCCTCTCTATATCTCCCCCTCAGTCTCTCTCTCTCCCCCTCAGTCTCTCTCTCTCTCTCCCCATCAGTCTCTCTCTCTCTCTCCCCCCCATCAGACTCTCTCTCTCCCGCCATCAGTCTCTATCTCTTTCTCTCTCCCACTCAGTCTCTATCTCTCTCCCCCTCAGTTTCTCCCTCGCCCCCTTAGTCATTCTCTCCCTCTCCCCGTCAGTCTCTCCCCCCTCAGTCTCTCTCTCCCTCAGTCTATCTCTCTCTCCATCAGTCTATCGCTCTCTCTCCCCATCAGTCTCTCTCTCTGTCTCTCCCCCCTCAGTCTCTCTCTCTCTCTCTCCGCCCCTCAGTCTCTCTCTCTCTCTCCCCTTAGGCACTCTCTCTCTCCCTCTCAGTCCCTCTCTATTCCCCTCAGTTTAGCTCTCCCCCCCTCAGTCCCTCTCTCTCTCTCTCCACCAGTCTCTCTCTCTCTCCCCCTCAGTCTCTCTCTCTCATCCCCCTCAGTCTCTCTCTCGCTCTCTCCCCCTCAGTCTCTCTCTCTCTCCGCCCCTCAGTCTCTCTCTCTCTCTCTCCACCTCAGTCTCTCTCTCTCCCCCTCAGTCTCTCTCTCCCCCCTCAGTCTCTGTCTTTGTCTCTCCCCACCTCAGTCTCCCTTCCTCTCTCTCCCCCTCAGTCCCTCTCTCTCTCTCTCTCTCTCCCTCAGTCTCTCTCTCGCTCCCCCTCAGTCTCTCCCTCGCTCCCCCTCAATCTCTCCCTCGCTCCCCCTCAGTCTTTCACTCTCCCCCTCAGTCTCTCTATCCCTCCCCCCCTCAGTCTCTCTCTCTCTCTCTGCCCCCTCAGTCTCTCTCTCCCCCTCAGTCTCCTTCTCCCCCCCTCAGTCTCTCCCTCTCCCCCTCGTCTCTCCCCCCCCGCAGTCTCTCCCCCCCACAGTCTCTCTCTCTATTTCCCCTCAGTCTCTCTCTCACTCCCTCTCAGTCTCTCTCTATCTCTCCCCCTCAATCTCTCTCTCTCTCACCCCGCTATCTCTACCCCTCAGTCTCACTCTATCTCTCTCCCCCACAGTCTCTCTCTGTCTCTCCCATTCAGTCTCTATCTCTCCCTCTCTCCCCCTCAGTCTCTCCCTCTCTCTCCCCCTTAGTCTCTCCCTCTCTCTCCCCCTCAGTCGTTCTCGCTCTCTCCCCCTCACTCTCTCTCTCTCTCTCCTCACACTCTCTCTCTCTCCCCCCTCAGTCTCTCTCTCTCTCTCTCTCCCTCAGTCTCTCTCCCTCGCCCCCTCAGTCTCTCACTCACCCCCTCATTCTCTCTCTCTCTCACCCCCTCTGATTCTTTCTCTCTCTCCACCCCCTGTTTCTCTTTCTCTCTCTCTCTCCCCCACAGTCTTTCTCTCTCTCCCCCTCAGTCTCTCTCTCTCCCCCCTCACTGGCTCTCTCTCCCCCTCAGTCTCTCTCTCGCCCCTCAGTCTCTCTCTCTCTCTCCCCCTCAGTCTCTCTCTCTCCCCCTCAGTCTCTCTCTCTCTCTCCCCCTCAGTCTCTCTCTCTCACTCTGCCCCAGTCTCTCTCTCTCCTTCGCCCTCAGTCTCTCTCTCTCTCCCCCTCAGTCTCTCTCTCTCTCCCCCTCAGTCTCTATCTCTCTCTCCCCCTCAGTCTCTCTCTCTCCCCCTCAGTCTCTCTCTCTCTCTCCCCCTCAGTCTCTCTCTCTCACTCTGCCCCAGTCTCTCTCTCTCCCCCTCAGTCTCTCTCTCTCCCCCTCAGTCTCTCTCTCTCTCACCCCCTCAGTCTCTCTCTCTCTCTCCACCGCCAGTTTCTCTTCCTCTCTCTCTCTCCCCCACAGTCTCTCTCCCTCTTTATCCCCCTCAGTCTCTCAGTTTTTCCCTCACCCCTCATTCTCTCCCTCTCTCCCCCTCAGTCTCTCTCTCTCACCCCCTCAGTCTCTCTCTCTCTCCCCCTCAGTCTCGCTTTCTCCCTCCCCCTCAGTCTCTCTCTCTCTACCCCTCAGTCTCTCTCTCTCACCCCCTCAGTCTCTCTCTCTGTCTCCCCCTCAGTCTCTCTCCCTCTCTCCCCCCAGTCTCTCTCCCTCTCTCTCTCTCTCCCACTGTCTCTCTCTCTCTCCCCCTCAATCTCTCTCTCTCTCCCCCATCAGTCTCTCTCTCTCCCGCCATCAGTCTCTATCTCTTTCTCTCTCCCACTCAGTCTCTCTCTCTCTCCCCCTCAGTCTCTCCCTCGCCCCCACAATCATTCTCTCTCTCTCCCCCTCAGTCTCTCTCTCTCTCTCACCCTCAGTCTCTCTCTCTCTCCCCCCTCAGCCTCTCTCTATCTCCCCCTCAGTCTCTCTCTCTCCCCCTCAGTCTCTCTCTCTCTCTCCCCATCAGTCTCTCTCTCGCTCTCCCCCCATCAGTCTCTCTCTCTCCCGCCATCAGTCTCTATCTCTTTCTCTCTCCCATTCAGTCTCTCTCTCTCTCCCCCTCAGTCTCTCCCTCGCCCCCTCAGTCATTCTCTCTCTCTCCCCCTCAGTCTCTCTCTCTCTCTCACCCTCAGTCTCTCTCTCTCTCTTTACCCCTCAGTCCTTCTCTCTCTCTCCCCCCTCAGTCTCTCTCTCTCTCTCCCTCATTCTCTCTCTCTCTCTCCCCCCCTCATTCTCTCTCTCCCCGTTCCCCTCAGTCTCTCCCCCCTCAGACTCTCTCGACCCTTAGTCTCTCTCTTCCTCAGTCTATCTCTCTCTCTCCGCATCAGTCTCTCTCTCTCTCTCCCCTCAGTCTCTCTCTCTCTCTCACTCCGCCCCTCAGTCTCTCTCTCTCTCTCCCCCTCAGTCTCTCTCTCCCCCCTCAGTTTCTATCTCCCTCCGTCAGACTCTATCTCCCCCACTCAGTCTCTCTCTCCCCCATCAGTCTCTCTCTCTCTCTCTCTCTCTCTCTCTCTCTCTCCCCCTCAGTCTCTCTCTCCCTCCGCCCTTCAGTCTCTCTCTCTCTCTCTCCCCCCACAGTCTCTCTCTTTCTCTCTCTATCTCTCCCCCCCCTCACTCTCTCTCTCTCTCCCCGTCAGTCTCTCTATCTCTCTCCCTCAGTCTCTCTCTCTCTCTCCTCCTCAGTCTCTCTCTCCCCCCCTCAGTCTCTCTCCCTCTCACTCTATCACTCTCTCTCACCCTCAGTCTCTCTCTCTCCCTCCCCCTCAGTCTCTCTCTATCTCTCTCCCCGTCAGTCTCTCTCTTTCTCTCTCTCTATCTCTCTATCTCTCCCCCTCCGTCTCTCTCATCACTCCTAGCTCTCTCTCTCTCTCCCCCTCAGTCTCTCTCTCTCTCTCTCCCCCTCAGTCTCTCTCTCTCTCTCTCACCCTCAGTCTCACTCTCTATGCCCCCTCAGCCTCACTCTATCTCCCCCTCAGTCTCTCTCTCTCCCCCTCAGTCTCTCTCTCTCTCCCCATCAGTCTCTCTCTCTTTCTCCCCCCATCAGTCTCTCTCTCTCCCGCCATAAGTCTCTATCTCTTTCTCGCTCCCCCTCAGTCTCTCCCTCGCCCCCTCAGTCATTCTCTCTCTCTCCCCCTCAGTCTCTCTCTCTCTCTCACCCTCAGTCTCTCTCTCTCTCTCCCCTCAGCCTCTCTCTATCTCCCCCTCAGTCTCTCTCTCTCTCTTTCCCCCTCAGTCCTTCTCTCTCTCTCCCCCCTCAGTCTCTCTCTCTCTCTCCCTCAGTCTCTCTCTCTCTCCCCCCCTCATTCTCTCTCTCCCCGTCCCCCTCAGTCTCTCCCCCCTCAGTCTCTCTCTCCCCCTTAGTCTCTCTCTCCCTCAGTCTATCTCTCTCTCTCCCCATCAGTCTCTCTCTCTCTCGCCCCTCAGTCTCTCTCTCTCTCTCTCCGCCCCTCAGTCTCTCTCTCTCTCCCCCTCAGTCTCTCCCTCCCCCCTCAGTTTCTATCTCCCCCCGTCAGACTCTATCTCCCCCCTCAGTCTCTCTCTCCCCCATCAGTCTCTCTCTCTCTATCTCTCTCTCCCCCTCAGTCCCTCTCTCTCTCCCCCTCAGTCCCTCCCTCGCTCCCCCTCTGTCTTTCTCTCTCCCCCTCAGTCTTTCTCTCTCTCTCCCCCCTCAGTCTCTCTCTCTCTCTCCCTCAGTCTCTCTCTCTCTCACCGCCTCATTCTCTCTCTCCCTCTCCCCCTCAGTCTCTCCCCCCTCAGTCTCTCTCTCCCCCAGTCTCTCTCTCTCTCCCTCAGTCTATCTCTCTCTCTCCCCATCAGTCTCTCACTCTCTCTCTCCCCTCAGCCTCTCTCTCTCTCTCTCCGCCCCTCAGTCTCACTCTCTCTCTCCCCCTCAGTCTCTCCCTCCCCCCTCAGTTTCTAGCTCCCCCCGTCAGTCTCTATCTCTCCCCTCAGTCTCTCTCTCCCCGCTCAGTCTCTCTCTCTCTCGCTCTCTCTCTCTCTCTCCCCCTCAGTCACTCCCTCGCTCCCCCTCAGTCTTTTCTCTCCCCCTCAGTCTCTCGCTCCCTACCCCCTTCAGTCTCTCTCTCTCTCTCTCCCCCCTCAGTCTCTCTCTTTCTCTCTCTATCTCTCCCCCCCTCAGTCTCTCTCTCTCTCCCCCTCAGTCTCTCTATCTCTCCCCCTCAATATCTCTCTCTCTCTCTCTCCTCCTCAGTCTATCGCTCCCCCCCTCAGTCTCTCTCCCTCACTCTCTCTCACTCACTCTCCCCCTCAGTCTCTCTCTCTCCCTCCCCTTCAGTCTCTCTCTCTCTCTCTCCCCCCTCAGTCTCTCTCTTTCTCACTCTATCTCTCCCCCCTCAGTCTCTCTCTCTCCCACCTCAGTCTCTCTATCTCTCCCCCTCAGTCTCTCTCTCTCTCTCCTCCTCAGTCTATCTCTCCCCCCCTCAGTCTCTCTCCCTCTCTCTCTCTCACTCACTCTCCCCCTCAGTCTCTCTCTCTCTCTCCCCCCTCAGTCTCTCTCTCTCTCTCTCCCCCTCAGTCTCTCTCTCTCCCCTCAGTCTCTCTCTCTCTTTCGCTCCCTCATTCTATCTCTCTCTCTCCCCCTCAGTCTCTCTCTCCCCCTCAGTCTCTCTCTCACTCCCCCTCAGTCTCTCTCTCTCTCTCCCCCTCAGTCTCTCTCTCCCCTCAGTCTCTCTCTCCCCTCAGTCTCTCTCTGTCTCCATCACTCTCTCCTTCTCAGTCTCTCTCTCTCTCCCTCAGTCTCTATCTCCCCCCTCAGTCTCTCTCTCCCCCCTCAGTCTCTCTCTCCCCCCTCAGTCTCTCTCTCTCTTTCTCTATCTCCCAACCTCAGTCTCCCTCTCTCTCTCTCTCCCCCTCAGTCTCTCTCCCCCCTCAGTCTCTCTCTCTCTCTCTCTCCTCCTCAGTCTATCTCTCTCCCCCTCAGTCGCTCTCTCTCTCTCTCCCTCAGTCTCACTCTCTCTCTCCACCCCTCAGTCCTTCTCTTTCTCTCTCTCCCTCCCTCAGTCTCTCTCGCTCTCTCCCCCTCATCTCTCCCTCTCTCTCCCCCTCAGTCTCTCTTTCTCTCTCCCTCCCCCTCAGTCTCTCTCACTCTCTCCACCTCAGTCTCTCTCTGTCTCCCTCAGTCTCTCTCTCCCCCTCAGTCTCTCTCTCTCTCTCCCCCTCAGTCTCTCTCTCTCTCCCCCTCAGTCTCTCTCTCTCTCTCTCCCACTCAGTCTCTCCCACTCTCTCTCTCTCTCATCAGTCTCTCTCTCTCCCCCTCAGTCTCTCTTTCCCTCCCTCTCTCCCCCTCAGTCTCTCCCTCTCTCCCCTTCAGTCTCTCCCTCTCGCTCACTCTCTCTCTCTCCCTCAGTCTCTCTCTCTCTCCATTTCTCCCACTCTGTCTCTCTCTCTCTACCTCAGTCTCTCTCTCTCTCTCTCAGTCTCTCTCTCTCCACCCCTCAGTCTCTCATTCTCTCTCTCCCCCTCAGTCTCTCTCTCTCCCCCTCAGTCTCTCTCTCTCTCGCTCCCTCAGTCTCTCTCTCGCTCGCTCCCCCTCAGTCTTTGTATATCTCTCTTTTCCTCAGTCTATTTCTCCCCCACTCAGTCTCTCTCTCTCTCCCACCCTCAGTCTCTTTCTCTCTCTCCCTCCCTCAGTCTCTCTCTCGATCTCCCTCCCCCTCAATCTCTCTCTCTCTCCCTCTCTCCCCTTCAGTCTCTCTCTGTCTCTCTCTCCCCCTCAGTCTCTCTCTCTCTCTTCCCCTCAGTCTCTCCCTCTTTATCTCTCTCCCCCCATCGGTCTCTCTCTCTCCCCTTCTCCCCCTCAATCACTCTCTCTCTCTCTCTCCCTCAGACTCTCTCTGTCTCTCCCCCTCAGTCTCTCTCTCCCCCCTCAATCTCTCTCTCCCACTCAGTCTCTCTCTCCCCCTCAGTCTCCTTCTCCTCCCCTCAGTCTCTTCCTCTCCCCCTCAGTCTCTCCACCCCCGCAGTCTCTCCCCCCACAGTCTCTCTCTCTATTTCCCCTCAGTTTCTCTCTCACTCCCTCACAGTCTCTCTCTGTCTCTCCCCCTCAGTCTCTCTCTCTCTCACCCCGCTCTCTCTACCCATCAGTCTCTCTCTCTCTCTCCCCCACAGTCTCTCTCTCTCTCCCACTCAGTCTCTCTCTCTCTCTCTCCCCCTCAGTCTCTCCCTCTCTCTCCCCCTTAGTCTCTCCCTCTCTCTCCGACTCAGTCTTTCTCGCTCTCTCCCCCTCAATCTCTCTCTCTCTCTCCTCACACTCTCTCTCTCTCCCCCTCAGTCTCTCTCTCTCTCTCTCCCCCTCAGTCTCTCTCCCTCGCCCCTCAGTCTCTCTCTCTCCCCCTCAATCTCTCTCTCTCTCACCCACTCAGTCTCTTTCTCTCTCTCCACCCAACGTTTCTCTTCCTCTCTCTCTATCCCCCACAGTCTCTCTCTCTCTCCCCCTCAGTCTCGCTTTCTCCCCCTCAGTCTCTCTCTCTCTCCCCCCCTCAGTCTCTCTCTCTCTCTCCCCCTCAGTCTCTCTCTCTCTCTGCCCCAGTCTCTCTCTCTCCTTCCCCCTCAGTCTCTCTCTCTCTCCCCC
>NW_027252444.1:0-7500 GCF_044704955.1 Pristiophorus japonicus
AACGGAAGGCTTCGAGCGAGAAAGCAGTTGAAGCCAGGACTGCACCTTCGCAGAAATCCAACAGGCGGCATCGTCGACGTCGAGGGCCCAGCCGCAGAGCGGGAAACGTAGCAAAGCCCCACCCTGAAAAATAGCACGTGCCAATGCAGAAATCATCATCATCATCATCATCATCAAAAACAACAACAACAACAACAACAACAACAACAACAACAACAACAACAACAACAACAACAACAACAACAACAACAACAACAACAACAACAACAACAACAACAACAACAACAACAACAACAACAACAACAACAACAACAACAACAACAACAACAACAACAACAACGACGTCGACGTCGACGTCGAGGGCCCAGCCGCAGAGCGGGAAACCTAGCAAAGCCCCGCCCTGGAAAAATAGCACGTGCCAACGCCGGAATCGTCATCATACAACAACTACAAATACAACATCATCATCTATTTTTGTCTTTTAAGACTTCCCGCCCCAAAGAGGGGAAGCTGCACCGTTCCTGGAAACACTGCAATACCAGGTCGATGCGTGGAGTGGACGGAGCAAGCCCCTGTTCCATCTCCCTGTTCCAAAAATCAATTTAATATTTGGTCCCCAGATAGGGGACGTATCAGATATTAAACTGATAAGAACAGATACTACACTTGATCTTAGCCAAAAGGCCGAGAAGCGATAGCCTGTAAAACTGCGGCAAATGAACAATTCCTCTTCGGCGCCCGTCTCCCCCGTAGGTCTGGCCGTGGCTGACCGAGTGTAGTTGCAAAGGGCCAACGGAAGGCTTCGAGCGAGAAAGCAGTTGAAGCCAGGACTGCACCTTCGCAGAAATCCAACAGGCGGCATCGTCGACGTCGAGGGCCCAGCCGCAGAGCGGGAAACGTAGCAAAGCCCCACCCTGAAAAATAGCACGTGCCAATGCAGAAATCATCATCATCATCATCATCATCAAAAACAACAACAACAACAACAACAACAACAACAACAACAACAACAACAACAACAACAACAACAACAACAACAACAACAACAACAACAACAACAACAACAACAACAACAACAACAACAACAACAACAACAACAACAACAACGACGTCGACGTCGACGTCGACGTCGAGGGCCCAGCCGCAGAGCGGGAAACCTAGCAAAGCCCCGCCCTGGAAAAATAGCACGTGCCAACGCCGGAATCGTCATCATACAACAACTACAAATACAACATCATCATCTATTTTTGTCTTTTAAGACTTCCCGCCCCAAAGAGGGGAAGCTGCACCGTTCCTGGAAACACTGCAATACCAGGTCGATGCGTGGAGTGGACGGAGCAAGCCCCTGTTCCATCTCCCTGTTCCAAAAATCAATTTAATATTTGGTCCCCAGATAGGGGACGTATCAGATATTAAACTGATAAGAACAGATACTACACTTGATCTTAGCCAAAAGGCCGAGAAGCGATAGCCTGTAAAACTGCGGCAAATGAACAATTCCTCTTCGGCGCCCGTCTCCCCCGTAGGTCTGGCCGTGGCTGACCGAGTGTAGTTGCAAAGGGCCAACGGAAGGCTTCGAGCGAGAAAGCAGTTGAAGCCAGGACTGCACCTTCGCAGAAATCCAACAGGCGGCATCGTCGACGTCGAGGGCCCAGCCGCAGAGCGGGAAACGTAGCAAAGCCCCACCCTGAAAAATAGCACGTGCCAATGCAGAAATCATCATCATCATCATCATCATCAAAACAACAACAACAACAACAACAACAACAACAACAACAACAACAACAACAACAACAACAACAACAACAACAACAACAACAACAACAACAACAACAACAACAACAACAACAACAACAACAACAACAACAACAACAACAACAACAACAACAACAACGACGTCGACGTCGACGTCGACGTCGAGGGCCCAGCCGCAGAGCGGGAAACCTAGCAAAGCCCCGCCCTGGAAAAATAGCACGTGCCAACGCCGGAATCGTCATCATACAACAACTACAAATACAACATCATCATCTATTTTTGTCTTTTAAGACTTCCCGCCCCAAAGAGGGGAAGCTGCACCGTTCCTGGAAACACTGCAATACCAGGTCGATGCGTGGAGTGGACGGAGCAAGCCCCTGTTCCATCTCCCTGTTCCAAAAATCAATTTAATATTTGGTCCCCAGATAGGGGACGTATCAGATATTAAACTGATAAGAACAGATACTACACTTGATCTTAGCCAAAAGGCCGAGAAGCGATAGCCTGTAAAACTGCGGCAAATGAACAATTCCTCTTCGGCGCCCGTCTCCCCCGTAGGTCTGGCCGTGGCTGACCGAGTGTAGTTGCAAAGGGCCAACGGAAGGCTTCGAGCGAGAAAGCAGTTGAAGCCAGGACTGCACCTTCGCAGAAATCCAACAGGCGGCATCGTCGACGTCGAGGGCCCAGCCGCAGAGCGGGAAACGTAGCAAAGCCCCACCCTGAAAAATAGCACGTGCCAATGCAGAAATCATCATCATCATCATCATCATCAAAAACAACAACAACAACAACAACAACAACAACAACAACAACAACAACAACAACAACAACAACAACAACAACAACAACAACAACAACAACAACAACAACAACAACAACAACAACAACAACAACAACAACAACAACAACAACGACGTCGACGTCGACGTCGAGGGCCCAGCCGCAGAGCGGGAAACCTAGCAAAGCCCCGCCCTGGAAAAATAGCACGTGCCAACGCCGGAATCGTCATCATACAACAACTACAAATACAACATCATCATCTATTTTTGTCTTTTAAGACTTCCCGCCCCAAAGAGGGGAAGCTGCACCGTTCCTGGAAACACTGCAATACCAGGTCGATGCGTGGAGTGGACGGAGCAAGCCCCTGTTCCATCTCCCTGTTCCAAAAATCAATTTAATATTTGGTCCCCAGATAGGGGACGTATCAGATATTAAACTGATAAGAACAGATACTACACTTGATCTTAGCCAAAAGGCCGAGAAGCGATAGCCTGTAAAACTGCGGCAAATGAACAATTCCTCTTCGGCGCCCGTCTCCCCCGTAGGTCTGGCCGTGGCTGACCGAGTGTAGTTGCAAAGGGCCAACGGAAGGCTTCGAGCGAGAAAGCAGTTGAAGCCAGGACTGCACCTTCGCAGAAATCCAACAGGCGGCATCGTCGACGTCGAGGGCCCAGCCGCAGAGCGGGAAACGTAGCAAAGCCCCACCCTGAAAAATAGCACGTGCCAATGCAGAAATCATCATCATCATCATCAATCACAACAACAACAACAACAACAACAACAACAACAACAACAACAACAACAACAACAACAACAACAACAACAACAACAACAACAACAACAACAACAACAACAACAACAACAACAACAACAACAACAACAACAACAACGACGTCGACGTCGACGTCGACGTCGAGGGCCCAGCCGCAGAGCGGGAAACCTAGCAAAGCCCCGCCCTGGAAAAATAGCACGTGCCAACGCCGGAATCGTCATCATACAACAACTACAAATACAACATCATCATCTATTTTTGTCTTTTAAGACTTCCCGCCCCAAAGAGGGGAAGCTGCACCGTTCCTGGAAACACTGCAATACCAGGTCGATGCGTGGAGTGGACGGAGCAAGCCCCTGTTCCATCTCCCTGTTCCAAAAATCAATTTAATATTTGGTCCCCAGATAGGGGACGTATCAGATATTAAACTGATAAGAACAGATTTTTTTTTTTTTTTTTTTTTTTTTTTTTTTTTTTTTTTTTTTTTTTTTTTAAATTCATGTCCAATCGTTATCCAATCGTTACAATTCTTTGTCAAACGCCAGAGGTCACCCTGCACCAGTCAAGGATCACTCTGCGCCAATGCTCTTAGCCAAAAGGCCTAGAGCCACTGCACCGTTCCTGGAAGTACTGCAATACCAGGTTCGTGCCATGGAGGTGGATGGGTCAGGTCCCCCACACACCTCCGTGGAGGTGGATGGGTCACTAATCCCACCCACCTCCGGTTTTACAAAAATGTAAGCATATACCTTCCTGACCAGGGAGAAACCACCCGGACGTCATGGTGGCTGGTCAGGTTAGTTATGCAGATCTTAGCCAAAAGGCCGAGAAGCGATAGCCTGTAAAACTGCGGCAAATGAACAATTCCTCTTCGGCGCCCGTCTCCCCCGTAGGTCTGGCCGTGGCTGACCGAGTGTAGTTGCAAAGGGCCAACGGAAGGCTTCGAGCGAGAAAGCAGTTGAAGCCAGGACTGCACCTTCGCAGAAATCCAACAGGCGGCATCGTCGACGTCGAGGGCCCAGCCGCAGAGCGGGAAACGTAGCAAAGCCCCACCCTGAAAAATAGCACGTGCCAATGCAGAAATCATCATCATCATCATCAAAAACAACAACAACAACAACAACAACAACAACAACAACAACAACAACAACAACAACAACAACAACAACAACAACAACAACAACAACAACAACAACAACAACAACAACAACAACAACAACAACAACAACAACAACAACAACAACAACAACAACAACAACGACGTCGACGTCGACGTCGACGTCGAGGGCCCAGCCGCAGAGCGGGAAACCTAGCAAAGCCCCGCCCTGGAAAAATAGCACGTGCCAACGCCGGAATCGTCATCATACAACAACTACAAATACAACATCATCATCTATTTTTGTCTTTTAAGACTTCCCGCCCCAAAGAGGGGAAGCTGCACCGTTCCTGGAAACACTGCAATACCAGGTCGATGCGTGGAGTGGACGGAGCAAGCCCCTGTTCCATCTCCCTGTTCCAAAAATCAATTTAATATTTGGTCCCCAGATAGGGGACGTATCAGATATTAAACTGATAAGAACAGATACTACACTTGATCTTAGCCAAAAGGCCGAGAAGCGATAGCCTGTAAAACTGCGGCAAATGAACAATTCCTCTTCGGCGCCCGTCTCCCCCGTAGGTCTGGCCGTGGCTGACCGAGTGTAGTTGCAAAGGGCCAACGGAAGGCTTCGAGCGAGAAAGCAGTTGAAGCCAGGACTGCACCTTCGCAGAAATCCAACAGGCGGCATCGTCGACGTCGAGGGCCCAGCCGCAGAGCGGGAAACGTAGCAAAGCCCCACCCTGAAAAATAGCACGTGCCAATGCAGAAATCATCATCATCATCATCATCATCAAAAACAACAACAACAACAACAACAACAACAACAACAACAACAACAACAACAACAACAACAACAACAACAACAACAACAACAACAACAACAACAACAACAACAACAACAACAACAACAACAACAACAACAACAACAACAACAACAACAACAACAACGACGTCGACGTCGACGTCGACGTCGAGGGCCCAGCCGCAGAGCGGGAAACCTAGCAAAGCCCCGCCCTGGAAAAATAGCACGTGCCAACGCCGGAATCGTCATCATACAACAACTACAAATACAACATCATCATCTATTTTTGTCTTTTAAGACTTCCCGCCCCAAAGAGGGGAAGCTGCACCGTTCCTGGAAACACTGCAATACCAGGTCGATGCGTGGAGTGGACGGAGCAAGCCCCTGTTCCATCTCCCTGTTCCAAAAATCAATTTAATATTTGGTCCCCAGATAGGGGACGTATCAGATATTAAACTGATAAGAACAGATACTACACTTGATCTTAGCCAAAAGGCCGAGAAGCGATAGCCTGTAAAACTGCGGCAAATGAACAATTCCTCTTCGGCGCCCGTCTCCCCCGTAGGTCTGGCCGTGGCTGACCGAGTGTAGTTGCAAAGGGCCAACGGAAGGCTTCGAGCGAGAAAGCAGTTGAAGCCAGGACTGCACCTTCGCAGAAATCCAACAGGCGGCATCGTCGACGTCGAGGGCCCAGCCGCAGAGCGGGAAACGTAGCAAAGCCCCACCCTGAAAAATAGCACGTGCCAATGCAGAAATCATCATCATCATCATCATCATCAAAAACAACAACAACAACAACAACAACAACAACAACAACAACAACAACAACAACAACAACAACAACAACAACAACAACAACAACAACAACAACAACAACAACAACAACAACAACAACAACAACAACAACAACAACAACAACAACAACAACAACAACGACGTCGACGTCGACGTCGACGTCGAGGGCCCAGCCGCAGAGCGGGAAACCTAGCAAAGCCCCGCCCTGGAAAAATAGCACGTGCCAACGCCGGAATCGTCATCATACAACAACTACCCAAAGAGGGGAAGCTGCACCGTTCCTGGAAACACTGCAATACCAGGTCGATGCGTGGAGTGGACGGAGCAAGCCCCTGTTCCATCTCCCTGTTCCAAAAATCAATTTAATATTTGGTCCCCAGATAGGGGACGTATCAGATATTAAACTGATAAGAACAGATACTACACTTGATCTTAGCCAAAAGGCCGAGAAGCGATAGCCTGTAAAACTGCGGCAAATGAACAATTCCTCTTCGGCGCCCGTCTCCCCCGTAGGTCTGGCCGTGGCTGACCGAGTGTAGTTGCAAAGGGCCAACGGAAGGCTTCGAGCGAGAAAGCAGTTGAAGCCAGGACTGCACCTTCGCAGAAATCCAACAGGCGGCATCGTCGACGTCGAGGGCCCAGCCGCAGAGCGGGAAACGTAGCAAAGCCCCACCCTGAAAAATAGCACGTGCCAATGCAGAAATCATCATCATCATCATCAAAAACAACAACAACAACAACAACAACAACAACAACAACAACAACAACAACAACAACAACAACAACAACAACAACAACAACAACAACAACAACAACAACAACAACAACAACAACAACAACAACAACAACAACAACAACGACGTCGACGTCGACGTCGACGTCGAGGGCCCAGCCGCAGAGCGGGAAACCTAGCAAAGCCCCGCCCTGGAAAAATAGCACGTGCCAACGCCGGAATCGTCATCATACAACAACTACAAATACAACATCATCATCTATTTTTGTCTTTTAAGACTTCCCGCCCCAAAGAGGGGAAGCTGCACCGTTCCTGGAAACACTGCAATACCAGGTCGATGCGTGGAGTGGACGGAGCAAGCCCCTGTTCCATCTCCCTGTTCCAAAAATCAATTTAATATTTGGTCCCCAGATAGGGGACGTATCAGATATTAAACTGATAAGAACAGATACTACACTTGATCTTAGCCAAAAGGCCGAGAAGCGATAGCCTGTAAAACTGCGGCAAATGAACAATTCCTCTTCGGCGCCCGTCTCCCCCGTAGGTCTGGCCGTGGCTGACCGAGTGTAGTTGCAAAGGGCCAACGGAAGGCTTCGAGCGAGAAAGCAGTTGAAGCCAGGACTGCACCTTCGCAGAAATCCAACAGGCGGCATCGTCGACGTCGAGGGCCCAGCCGCAGAGCGGGAAACGTAGCAAAGCCCCACCCTGAAAAATAGCACGTGCCAATGCAGAAATCATCATCATCATCATCAAAAACAACAACA
>NW_027252444.1:12500-25210 GCF_044704955.1 Pristiophorus japonicus
CAAAAACAACAACAACAACAACAACAACAACAACAACAACAACAACAACAACAACAACAACAACAACAACAACAACAACAACAACAACAACAACAACAACAACAACAACAACAACAACAACAACAACGACGTCGACGTCGACGTCGACGTCGAGGGCCCAGCCGCAGAGCGGGAAACCTAGCAAAGCCCCGCCCTGGAAAAATAGCACGTGCCAACGCCGGAATCGTCATCATACAACAACTACAAATACAACATCATCATCTATTTTTGTCTTTTAAGACTTCCCGCCCCAAAGAGGGGAAGCTGCACCGTTCCTGGAAACACTGCAATACCAGGTCGATGCGTGGAGTGGACGGAGCAAGCCCCTGTTCCATCTCCCTGTTCCAAAAATCAATTTAATATTTGGTCCCCAGATAGGGGACGTATCAGATATTAAACTGATAAGAACAGATACTACACTTGATCTTAGCCAAAAGGCCGAGAAGCGATAGCCTGTAAAACTGCGGCAAATGAACAATTCCTCTTCGGCGCCCGTCTCCCCCGTAGGTCTGGCCGTGGCTGACCGAGTGTAGTTGCAAAGGGCCAACGGAAGGCTTCGAGCGAGAAAGCAGTTGAAGCCAGGACTGCACCTTCGCAGAAATCCAACAGGCGGCATCGTCGACGTCGAGGGCCCAGCCGCAGAGCGGGAAACGTAGCAAAGCCCCACCCTGAAAAATAGCACGTGCCAATGCAGAAATCATCATCATCATCATCATCATCAAAAACAACAACAACAACAACAACAACAACAACAACAACAACAACAACAACAACAACAACAACAACAACAACAACAACAACAACAACAACAACAACAACAACAACAACAACAACAACAACAACAACAACAACAACAACAACGACGTCGACGTCGACGTCGACGTCGAGGGCCCAGCCGCAGAGCGGGAAACCTAGCAAAGCCCCGCCCTGGAAAAATAGCACGTGCCAACGCCGGAATCGTCATCATACAACAACTACAAATACAACATCATCATCTATTTTTGTCTTTTAAGACTTCCCGCCCCAAAGAGGGGAAGCTGCACCGTTCCTGGAAACACTGCAATACCAGGTCGATGCGTGGAGTGGACGGAGCAAGCCCCTGTTCCATCTCCCTGTTCCAAAAATCAATTTAATATTTGGTCCCCAGATAGGGGACGTATCAGATATTAAACTGATAAGAACAGATACTACACTTGATCTTCTTAGCCAAAAGGCCGAGAAGCGATAGCCTGTAAAACTGCGGCAAATGAACAATTCCTCTTCGGCGCCCGTCTCCCCCGTAGGTCTGGCCGTGGCTGACCGAGTGTAGTTGCAAAGGGCCAACGGAAGGCTTCGAGCGAGAAAGCAGTTGAAGCCAGGACTGCACCTTCGCAGAAATCCAACAGGCGGCATCGTCGACGTCGAGGGCCCAGCCGCAGAGCGGGAAACGTAGCAAAGCCCCACCCTGAAAAATAGCACGTGCCAATGCAGAAATCATCATCATCATCATCATCATCAAAAACAACAACAACAACAACAACAACAACAACAACAACAACAACAACAACAACAACAACAACAACAACAACAACAACAACAACAACAACAACAACAACAACAACAACAACAACAACAACAACAACAACAACGACGTCGACGTCGACGTCGACGTCGAGGGCCCAGCCGCAGAGCGGGAAACCTAGCAAAGCCCCGCCCTGGAAAAATAGCACGTGCCAACGCCGGAATCGTCATCATACAACAACTACAAATACAACATCATCATCTATTTTTGTCTTTTAAGACTTCCCGCCCCAAAGAGGGGAAGCTGCACCGTTCCTGGAAACACTGCAATACCAGGTCGATGCGTGGAGTGGACGGAGCAAGCCCCTGTTCCATCTCCCTGTTCCAAAAATCAATTTAATATTTGGTCCCCAGATAGGGGACGTATCAGATATTAAACTGATAAGAACAGATACTACACTTGATCTTAGCCAAAAGGCCGAGAAGCGATAGCCTGTAAAACTGCGGCAAATGAACAATTCCTCTTCGGCGCCCGTCTCCCCCGTAGGTCTGGCCGTGGCTGACCGAGTGTAGTTGCAAAGGGCCAACGGAAGGCTTCGAGCGAGAAAGCAGTTGAAGCCAGGACTGCACCTTCGCAGAAATCCAACAGGCGGCATCGTCGACGTCGAGGGCCCAGCCGCAGAGCGGGAAACGTAGCAAAGCCCCACCCTGAAAAATAGCACGTGCCAATGCAGAAATCATCATCATCATCATCATCAAAAACAACAACAACAACAACAACAACAACAACAACAACAACAACAACAACAACAACAACAACAACAACAACAACAACAACAACAACAACAACAACAACAACAACAACAACAACAACAACAACAACAACAACAACAACAACAACAACAACAACAACAACAACAACAACGACGTCGACGTCGACGTCGACGTCGAGGGCCCAGCCGCAGAGCGGGAAACCTAGCAAAGCCCCGCCCTGGAAAAATAGCACGTGCCAACGCCGGAATCGTCATCATACAACAACTACAAATACAACATCATCATCTATTTTTGTCTTTTAAGACTTCCCGCCCCAAAGAGGGGAAGCTGCACCGTTCCTGGAAACACTGCAATACCAGGTCGATGCGTGGAGTGGACGGAGCAAGCCCCTGTTCCATCTCCCTGTTCCAAAAATCAATTTAATATTTGGTCCCCAGATAGGGGACGTATCAGATATTAAACTGATAAGAACAGATACTACACTTGATCTTAGCCAAAAGGCCGAGAAGCGATAGCCTGTAAAACTGCGGCAAATGAACAATTCCTCTTCGGCGCCCGTCTCCCCCGTAGGTCTGGCCGTGGCTGACCGAGTGTAGTTGCAAAGGGCCAACGGAAGGCTTCGAGCGAGAAAGCAGTTGAAGCCAGGACTGCACCTTCGCAGAAATCCAACAGGCGGCATCGTCGACGTCGAGGGCCCAGCCGCAGAGCGGGAAACGTAGCAAAGCCCCACCCTGAAAAATAGCACGTGCCAATGCAGAAATCATCATCATCATCATCATCATCAAAAACAACAACAACAACAACAACAACAACAACAACAACAACAACAACAACAACAACAACAACAACAACAACAACAACAACAACAACAACAACAACAACAACAACAACAACAACAACAACAACAACAACAACAACGACGTCGACGTCGACGTCGACGTCGAGGGCCCAGCCGCAGAGCGGGAAACCTAGCAAAGCCCCGCCCTGGAAAAATAGCACGTGCCAACGCCGGAATCGTCATCATACAACAACTACAAATACAACATCATCATCTATTTTTGTCTTTTAAGACTTCCCGCCCCAAAGAGGGGAAGCTGCACCGTTCCTGGAAACACTGCAATACCAGGTCGATGCGTGGAGTGGACGGAGCAAGCCCCTGTTCCATCTCCCTGTTCCAAAAATCAATTTAATATTTGGTCCCCAGATAGGGGACGTATCAGATATTAAACTGATAAGAACAGATTTTTTTTTTTTTTTTTTTTTTTTTTTTTTTTTTTTTTTTTTTTTTTTTTTTTTTTTTTTAAAATTCATGTCCAATCGTTATCCAATCGTTACAATTCTTTGTCAAACGCCAGAGGTCACCCTGCACCAGTCAAGGATCACTCTGCGCCAATGCTCTTAGCCAAAAGGCCTAGAGCCACTGCACCGTTCCTGGAAGTACTGCAATACCAGGTTCGTGCCATGGAGGTGGATGGGTCAGGTCCCCCACACACCTCCGTGGAGGTGGATGGGTCACTAATCCCACCCACCTCCGGTTTTACAAAAATGTAAGCATATACCTTCCTGACCAGGGAGAAACCACCCGGACGTCATGGTGGCTGGTCAGGTTAGTTATGCAGATCTTAGCCAAAAGGCCGAGAAGCGATAGCCTGTAAAACTGCGGCAAATGAACAATTCCTCTTCGGCGCCCGTCTCCCCCGTAGGTCTGGCCGTGGCTGACCGAGTGTAGTTGCAAAGGGCCAACGGAAGGCTTCGAGCGAGAAAGCAGTTGAAGCCAGGACTGCACCTTCGCAGAAATCCAACAGGCGGCATCGTCGACGTCGAGGGCCCAGCCGCAGAGCGGGAAACGTAGCAAAGCCCCACCCTGAAAAATAGCACGTGCCAATGCAGAAATCATCATCATCATCATCATCATCAAAAACAACAACAACAACAACAACAACAACAACAACAACAACAACAACAACAACAACAACAACAACAACAACAACAACAACAACAACAACAACAACAACAACAACAACAACAACAACAACAACGACGTCGACGTCGACGTCGAGGGCCCAGCCGCAGAGCGGGAAACCTAGCAAAGCCCCGCCCTGGAAAAATAGCACGTGCCAACGCCGGAATCGTCATCATACAACAACTACAAATACAACATCATCATCTATTTTTGTCTTTTAAGACTTCCCGCCCCAAAGAGGGGAAGCTGCACCGTTCCTGGAAACACTGCAATACCAGGTCGATGCGTGGAGTGGACGGAGCAAGCCCCTGTTCCATCTCCCTGTTCCAAAAATCAATTTAATATTTGGTCCCCAGATAGGGGACGTATCAGATATTAAACTGATAAGAACAGATACTACACTTGATCTTAGCCAAAAGGCCGAGAAGCGATAGCCTGTAAAACTGCGGCAAATGAACAATTCCTCTTCGGCGCCCGTCTCCCCCGTAGGTCTGGCCGTGGCTGACCGAGTGTAGTTGCAAAGGGCCAACGGAAGGCTTCGAGCGAGAAAGCAGTTGAAGCCAGGACTGCACCTTCGCAGAAATCCAACAGGCGGCATCGTCGACGTCGAGGGCCCAGCCGCAGAGCGGGAAACGTAGCAAAGCCCCACCCTGAAAAATAGCACGTGCCAATGCAGAAATCATCATCATCATCATCAAAAACAACAACAACAACAACAACAACAACAACAACAACAACAACAACAACAACAACAACAACAACAACAACAACAACAACAACAACAACAACAACAACAACAACAACAACAACAACAACAACAACGACGTCGACGTCGACGTCGACGTCGAGGGCCCAGCCGCAGAGCGGGAAACCTAGCAAAGCCCCGCCCTGGAAAAATAGCACGTGCCAACGCCGGAATCGTCATCATACAACAACTACAAATACAACATCATCATCTATTTTTGTCTTTTAAGACTTCCCGCCCCAAAGAGGGGAAGCTGCACCGTTCCTGGAAACACTGCAATACCAGGTCGATGCGTGGAGTGGACGGAGCAAGCCCCTGTTCCATCTCCCTGTTCCAAAAATCAATTTAATATTTGGTCCCCAGATAGGGGACGTATCAGATATTAAACTGATAAGAACAGATTTTTTTTTTTTTTTTTTTTTTTTTTTTTTTTTTTTTTTTTTTTTTTTTTTAAATTCATGTCCAATCGTTATCCAATCGTTACAATTCTTTGTCAAACGCCAGAGGTCACCCTGCACCAGTCAAGGATCACTCTGCGCCAATGCTCTTAGCCAAAAGGCCTAGAGCCACTGCACCGTTCCTGGAAGTACTGCAATACCAGGTTCGTGCCATGGAGGTGGATGGGTCAGGTCCCCCACACACCTCCGTGGAGGTGGATGGGTCACTAATCCCACCCACCTCCGGTTTTACAAAAATGTAAGCATATACCTTCCTGACCAGGGAGAAACCACCCGGACGTCATGGTGGCTGGTCAGGTTAGTTATGCAGATCTTAGCCAAAAGGCCGAGAAGCGATAGCCTGTAAAACTGCGGCAAATGAACAATTCCTCTTCGGCGCCCGTCTCCCCCGTAGGTCTGGCCGTGGCTGACCGAGTGTAGTTGCAAAGGGCCAACGGAAGGCTTCGAGCGAGAAAGCAGTTGAAGCCAGGACTGCACCTTCGCAGAAATCCAACAGGCGGCATCGTCGACGTCGAGGGCCCAGCCGCAGAGCGGGAAACGTAGCAAAGCCCCACCCTGAAAAATAGCACGTGCCAATGCAGAAATCATCATCATCATCATCAAAAACAACAACAACAACAACAACAACAACAACAACAACAACAACAACAACAACAACAACAACAACAACAACAACAACAACAACAACAACAACAACAACAACAACAACAACAACAACAACAACAACAACAACAACAACAACAACAACAACAACAACGACGTCGACGTCGACGTCGACGTCGAGGGCCCAGCCGCAGAGCGGGAAACCTAGCAAAGCCCCGCCCTGGAAAAATAGCACGTGCCAACGCCGGAATCGTCATCATACAACAACTACAAATACAACATCATCATCTATTTTTGTCTTTTAAGACTTCCCGCCCCAAAGAGGGGAAGCTGCACCGTTCCTGGAAACACTGCAATACCAGGTCGATGCGTGGAGTGGACGGAGCAAGCCCCTGTTCCATCTCCCTGTTCCAAAAATCAATTTAATATTTGGTCCCCAGATAGGGGACGTATCAGATATTAAACTGATAAGAACAGATACTACACTTGATCTTAGCCAAAAGGCCGAGAAGCGATAGCCTGTAAAACTGCGGCAAATGAACAATTCCTCTTCGGCGCCCGTCTCCCCCGTAGGTCTGGCCGTGGCTGACCGAGTGTAGTTGCAAAGGGCCAACGGAAGGCTTCGAGCGAGAAAGCAGTTGAAGCCAGGACTGCACCTTCGCAGAAATCCAACAGGCGGCATCGTCGACGTCGAGGGCCCAGCCGCAGAGCGGGAAACGTAGCAAAGCCCCACCCTGAAAAATAGCACGTGCCAATGCAGAAATCATCATCATCATCATCATCATCAAAAACAACAACAACAACAACAACAACAACAACAACAACAACAACAACAACAACAACAACAACAACAACAACAACAACAACAACAACAACAACAACAACAACAACAACAACAACAACAACAACAACAACAACAACAACAACAACAACAACAACAACAACGACGTCGACGTCGACGTCGACGTCGAGGGCCCAGCCGCAGAGCGGGAAACCTAGCAAAGCCCCGCCCTGGAAAAATAGCACGTGCCAACGCCGGAATCGTCATCATACAACAACTACAAATACAACATCATCATCTATTTTTGTCTTTTAAGACTTCCCGCCCCAAAGAGGGGAAGCTGCACCGTTCCTGGAAACACTGCAATACCAGGTCGATGCGTGGAGTGGACGGAGCAAGCCCCTGTTCCATCTCCCTGTTCCAAAAATCAATTTAATATTTGGTCCCCAGATAGGGGACGTATCAGATATTAAACTGATAAGAACAGATACTACACTTGATCTTAGCCAAAAGGCCGAGAAGCGATAGCCTGTAAAACTGCGGCAAATGAACAATTCCTCTTCGGCGCCCGTCTCCCCCGTAGGTCTGGCCGTGGCTGACCGAGTGTAGTTGCAAAGGGCCAACGGAAGGCTTCGAGCGAGAAAGCAGTTGAAGCCAGGACTGCACCTTCGCAGAAATCCAACAGGCGGCATCGTCGACGTCGAGGGCCCAGCCGCAGAGCGGGAAACGTAGCAAAGCCCCACCCTGAAAAATAGCACGTGCCAATGCAGAAATCATCATCATCATCATCATCATCAAAAACAACAACAACAACAACAACAACAACAACAACAACAACAACAACAACAACAACAACAACAACAACAACAACAACAACAACAACAACAACAACAACAACAACAACAACAACAACAACAACAACAACAACAACAACAACAACAACAACGACGTCGACGTCGACGTCGACGTCGAGGGCCCAGCCGCAGAGCGGGAAACCTAGCAAAGCCCCGCCCTGGAAAAATAGCACGTGCCAACGCCGGAATCGTCATCATACAACAACTACAAATACAACATCATCATCTATTTTTGTCTTTTAAGACTTCCCGCCCCAAAGAGGGGAAGCTGCACCGTTCCTGGAAACACTGCAATACCAGGTCGATGCGTGGAGTGGACGGAGCAAGCCCCTGTTCCATCTCCCTGTTCCAAAAATCAATTTAATATTTGGTCCCCAGATAGGGGACGTATCAGATATTAAACTGATAAGAACAGATACTACACTTGATCTTAGCCAAAAGGCCGAGAAGCGATAGCCTGTAAAACTGCGGCAAATGAACAATTCCTCTTCGGCGCCCGTCTCCCCCGTAGGTCTGGCCGTGGCTGACCGAGTGTAGTTGCAAAGGGCCAACGGAAGGCTTCGAGCGAGAAAGCAGTTGAAGCCAGGACTGCACCTTCGCAGAAATCCAACAGGCGGCATCGTCGACGTCGAGGGCCCAGCCGCAGAGCGGGAAACGTAGCAAAGCCCCACCCTGAAAAATAGCACGTGCCAATGCAGAAATCATCATCATCATCATCATCATCAAAAACAACAACAACAACAACAACAACAACAACAACAACAACAACAACAACAACAACAACAACAACAACAACAACAACAACAACAACAACAACAACAACAACAACAACAACAACAACAACAACAACAACAACGACGTCGACGTCGACGTCGACGTCGAGGGCCCAGCCGCAGAGCGGGAAACCTAGCAAAGCCCCGCCCTGGAAAAATAGCACGTGCCAACGCCGGAATCGTCATCATACAACAACTACAAATACAACATCATCATCTATTTTTGTCTTTTAAGAC
Organism: Pristiophorus japonicus; assembly: GCF_044704955.1. NCBI lineage: Eukaryota > Metazoa > Chordata > Chondrichthyes > Pristiophoridae > Pristiophorus > Pristiophorus japonicus. Next base: position 21,228 of record NW_027252444.1, read on the forward strand.
TTCCCGCCCCAAAGAGGGGAAGCTGCACCGTTCCTGGAAACACTGCAATACCAGGTCGATGCGTGGAGTGGACGGAGCAAGCCCCTGTTCCATCTCCCTGTTCCAAAAATCAATTTAATATTTGGTCCCCAGATAGGGGACGTATCAGATATTAAACTGATAAGAACAGATACTACACTTGATCTTAGCCAAAAGGCCGAGAAGCGATAGCCTGTAAAACTGCGGCAAATGAACAATTCCTCTTCGGCGCCCGTCTCCCCCGTAGGTCTGGCCGTGGCTGACCGAGTGTAGTTGCAAAGGGCCAACGGAAGGCTTCGAGCGAGAAAGCAGTTGAAGCCAGGACTGCACCTTCGCAGAAATCCAACAGGCGGCATCGTCGACGTCGAGGGCCCAGCCGCAGAGCGGGAAACGTAGCAAAGCCCCACCCTGAAAAATAGCACGTGCCAATGCAGAAATCATCATCATCATCATCATCAAAAACAACAACAACAACAACAACAACAACAACAACAACAACAACAACAACAACAACAACAACAACAACAACAACAACAACAACAACAACAACAACAACAACAACAACAACAACAACAACAACAACAACAACAACAACAACAACAACAACAACAACAACAACAACAACGACGTCGACGTCGACGTCGACGTCGAGGGCCCAGCCGCAGAGCGGGAAACCTAGCAAAGCCCCGCCCTGGAAAAATAGCACGTGCCAACGCCGGAATCGTCATCATACAACAACTACAAATACAACATCATCATCTATTTTTGTCTTTTAAGACTTCCCGCCCCAAAGAGGGGAAGCTGCACCGTTCCTGGAAACACTGCAATACCAGGTCGATGCGTGGAGTGGACGGAGCAAGCCCCTGTTCCATCTCCCTGTTCCAAAAATCAATTTAATATTTGGTCCCCAGATAGGGGACGTATCAGATATTAAACTGATAAGAACAGATACTACACTTGATCTTAGCCAAAAGGCCGAGAAGCGATAGCCTGTAAAACTGCGGCAAATGAACAATTCCTCTTCGGCGCCCGTCTCCCCCGTAGGTCTGGCCGTGGCTGACCGAGTGTAGTTGCAAAGGGCCAACGGAAGGCTTCGAGCGAGAAAGCAGTTGAAGCCAGGACTGCACCTTCGCAGAAATCCAACAGGCGGCATCGTCGACGTCGAGGGCCCAGCCGCAGAGCGGGAAACGTAGCAAAGCCCCACCCTGAAAAATAGCACGTGCCAATGCAGAAATCATCATCATCATCATCATCATCAAAAACAACAACAACAACAACAACAACAACAACAACAACAACAACAACAACAACAACAACAACAACAACAACAACAACAACAACAACAACAACAACAACAACAACAACAACAACAACAACAACAACAACAACAACGACGTCGACGTCGACGTCGACGTCGAGGGCCCAGCCGCAGAGCGGGAAACCTAGCAAAGCCCCGCCCTGGAAAAATAGCACGTGCCAACGCCGGAATCGTCATCATACAACAACTACAAATACAACATCATCATCTATTTTTGTCTTTTAAGACTTCCCGCCCCAAAGAGGGGAAGCTGCACCGTTCCTGGAAACACTGCAATACCAGGTCGATGCGTGGAGTGGACGGAGCAAGCCCCTGTTCCATCTCCCTGTTCCAAAAATCAATTTAATATTTGGTCCCCAGATAGGGGACGTATCAGATATTAAACTGATAAGAACAGATTTTTTTTTTTTTTTTTTTTTTTTTTTTTTTTTTTTTTTTTTTTTTTTTTTTTTTTTTTTAAAATTCATGTCCAATCGTTATCCAATCGTTACAATTCTTTGTCAAACGCCAGAGGTCACCCTGCACCAGTCAAGGATCACTCTGCGCCAATGCTCTTAGCCAAAAGGCCTAGAGCCACTGCACCGTTCCTGGAAGTACTGCAATACCAGGTTCGTGCCATGGAGGTGGATGGGTCAGGTCCCCCACACACCTCCGTGGAGGTGGATGGGTCACTAATCCCACCCACCTCCGGTTTTACAAAAATGTAAGCATATACCTTCCTGACCAGGGAGAAACCACCCGGACGTCATGGTGGCTGGTCAGGTTAGTTATGCAGATCTTAGCCAAAAGGCCGAGAAGCGATAGCCTGTAAAACTGCGGCAAATGAACAATTCCTCTTCGGCGCCCGTCTCCCCCGTAGGTCTGGCCGTGGCTGACCGAGTGTAGTTGCAAAGGGCCAACGGAAGGCTTCGAGCGAGAAAGCAGTTGAAGCCAGGACTGCACCTTCGCAGAAATCCAACAGGCGGCATCGTCGACGTCGAGGGCCCAGCCGCAGAGCGGGAAACGTAGCAAAGCCCCACCCTGAAAAATAGCACGTGCCAATGCAGAAATCATCATCATCATCATCATCATCAAAAACAACAACAACAACAACAACAACAACAACAACAACAACAACAACAACAACAACAACAACAACAACAACAACAACAACAACAACAACAACAACAACAACAACAACAACAACAACAACAACGACGTCGACGTCGACGTCGAGGGCCCAGCCGCAGAGCGGGAAACCTAGCAAAGCCCCGCCCTGGAAAAATAGCACGTGCCAACGCCGGAATCGTCATCATACAACAACTACAAATACAACATCATCATCTATTTTTGTCTTTTAAGACTTCCCGCCCCAAAGAGGGGAAGCTGCACCGTTCCTGGAAACACTGCAATACCAGGTCGATGCGTGGAGTGGACGGAGCAAGCCCCTGTTCCATCTCCCTGTTCCAAAAATCAATTTAATATTTGGTCCCCAGATAGGGGACGTATCAGATATTAAACTGATAAGAACAGATACTACACTTGATCTTAGCCAAAAGGCCGAGAAGCGATAGCCTGTAAAACTGCGGCAAATGAACAATTCCTCTTCGGCGCCCGTCTCCCCCGTAGGTCTGGCCGTGGCTGACCGAGTGTAGTTGCAAAGGGCCAACGGAAGGCTTCGAGCGAGAAAGCAGTTGAAGCCAGGACTGCACCTTCGCAGAAATCCAACAGGCGGCATCGTCGACGTCGAGGGCCCAGCCGCAGAGCGGGAAACGTAGCAAAGCCCCACCCTGAAAAATAGCACGTGCCAATGCAGAAATCATCATCATCATCATCAAAAACAACAACAACAACAACAACAACAACAACAACAACAACAACAACAACAACAACAACAACAACAACAACAACAACAACAACAACAACAACAACAACAACAACAACAACAACAACAACAACAACGACGTCGACGTCGACGTCGACGTCGAGGGCCCAGCCGCAGAGCGGGAAACCTAGCAAAGCCCCGCCCTGGAAAAATAGCACGTGCCAACGCCGGAATCGTCATCATACAACAACTACAAATACAACATCATCATCTATTTTTGTCTTTTAAGACTTCCCGCCCCAAAGAGGGGAAGCTGCACCGTTCCTGGAAACACTGCAATACCAGGTCGATGCGTGGAGTGGACGGAGCAAGCCCCTGTTCCATCTCCCTGTTCCAAAAATCAATTTAATATTTGGTCCCCAGATAGGGGACGTATCAGATATTAAACTGATAAGAACAGATTTTTTTTTTTTTTTTTTTTTTTTTTTTTTTTTTTTTAAATTCATGTCCAATCGTTATCCAATCGTTACAATTCTTTGTCAAACGCCAGAGGTCACCCTGCACCAGTCAAGGATCACTCTGCGCCAATGCTCTTAGCCAAAAGGCCTAGAGCCACTGCACCGTTCCTGGAAGTACTGCAATACCAGGTTCGTGCCATGGAGGTGGATGGGTCAGGTCCCCCACACACCTCCGTGGAGGTGGATGGGTCACTAATCCCACCCACCTCCGGTTTTACAAAAATGTAAGCATATACCTTCCTGACCAGGGAGAAACCACCCGGACGTCATGGTGGCTGGTCAGGTTAGTTATGCAGATCTTAGCCAAAAGGCCGAGAAGCGATAG
>NW_027252445.1:0-20000 GCF_044704955.1 Pristiophorus japonicus
GTCAGTTGTGGGGGGGAGGGTTCAGTGGTGGGGGGAGGGGTCAAGTGTGGGGGGCAGGGTCAGTGTGGGGGGGGGTCAGTGTGGGGGGGAGGGTCAGTGTGGGGGGGGAGGGTCAGTGTGGGGGGAGGGTCAGTGTGGGGGGGGGGTCAGTGTGGGGGGGGAGGGTCAGTGTGGGGGGGGAGGGTCAGTGTGGGAGAGGGTCAGTGTGGGGGGGGTCAGTGTGGGGGGGGTCAGTGTGGGGGGGGGGGGTCAGTGTGGGGGGAGAGGGTCAGTGTGGGGGGGAGGGTCAGTGTGGGGGGGGTCAGTGTGGGGGGGAGGGTCAGTGTGGGGGGGTCAGTGTGGGGGGGAGGGTCAGTGTGGGGGGAGGGTCAGTGTGGGGGGGAGGGTCAGTGTGGGGGGGGGTCAGTGTGGGGGGGAGGGTCAGTGTGGGGGGGGGTCAGTGTGGGGGGGGAGGGTCAGTGTGGGGGGGAGGGTCAGTGTGGGGGGGGAGGGTCAGTGTGGGGGGAGGGTCAGTGTGGGGGGGAGGGTCAGTGTGGGGGGGAGGGTCAGTGTGGGGGGGAGGGGTCAGTGTGGGGGGGAGGGTCAGTGTGGGGGGAGGGTCAGTGTGGGGGGGAGGGTCAGTGTGGGGGGGGTCAGTGTGGGGGGGAGGGTCAGTGTGGGGGGGAAGGGTCAGTGTGGGGGGGGAGGGTCAGTGTGGGGGGGAGGGTCAGTGTGGGGGGAGGGTCAGTGTGGGGGGGAGGGTCAGTGTGGGGGGGAGGGTCAGTGTGGGGGGGAGGGTCAGTGTGGGGGGGGAGGGTCAGTGTGGAGGGGAGGGTCAGTGTGGGGGGGAGGGTCAGTGTGGGGGGAGGGTCAGTGTGGGGGGAGGGTCAGTGTGGGGGGGGGTCAGTGTGGGGGGGAGGGGTCAGTGTGGGGGGGTCAGTGTGGGGGAGGGTCAGTGTGGGGGGGGAGGGTCAGTGTGGGGGGGAGGGTCAGTGTGGGGGGAGGGTCAGTGTGGGGGGGGGTCAGTGTGGGGGGGGAGGGTCAGTGTGGGGGGGGGTCAGTGTGGGGGAGGGTCAGTGTGGGGGGGGAGGGTCAGTGTGGGGGGGGAGGGTCAGTGTGGGGGGAGGGTCAGTGTGGGGAGGGAGGGTCAGTGTGGGGGGGGGTCAGTGTGGGGGGGAGGGTCAGTGTGGGGGGGGGTCAGTGTGGGGGGGGGTCAGTGTGGGGGGGGTCAGTGTGGGGGGAGGGTCAGTGTGGGGGGAGGGTCAGTGTGGGGGGGGGTCAGTGTGGGGGGGGTCAGTGTGGGGGGGAGGGTCAGTGTGGGGGGGGGTCAGTGTGGGGGGGGGGGAGGGTCAGTGTGGGGGGAGGGTCAGTGTGGGGGGAGGGTCAGTGTGGGGGGGAGGGTCAGTGTGGGGGAGGGTCAGTGTGGGGGGGGAGGGTCAGTGTGGGGGGGGGTCAGTGTGGGGGGGAGGGTCAGTGTGGGGGGAGGGTCAGTGTGGGGGAGGGTCAGTGTGGGGGGAGGGTCAGTGTGGGGGGGAGGGTCAGTGTGGGGGGGGGGGTCAGTGTGGGGGGAGGGTCAGTGTGGGGGGGGGGTCAGTGTGGGGGGGGGTCAGTGTGGGGGGGGTCAGTGTGGGGGGGGTCAGTGTGGGGGGGGTCAGTGTGGGGGGGGAGGGGGTCAGTGTGGGGGGGAGGGTCAGTGTGGGGGAGGGTCAGTGTGGGGGGGAGGGTCAGTGTGGGGGGGGGAGGGTCAGTGTGGGGGGGAGGGTCAGTGTGGGGGGGGGAGGGTCAGTGTGGGGGGGGAGGGTCAGTGTGTGGGGGGGGGAGGGTCAGTGTGGGGGGGGGAGGGTCAGTGTGGGGGGGGGAGGGGCTCTGTGTTCTTGGTATTTCTGATGAATGTGTCTCGCTTCGCTCCGTTGCCTTAAATGTTGATTCACTCACTCACTCACTCACTCATTCACTCACTCACTCACTCACTCATTCACTCACTCAGTCACTCGCTCATTCAGTCAGTCACTCATTCAGTCACTCATTCAGTCACTCACTCACTCATTGTCAGTCACTCACTCATTCAGTCACTCATTCAGTCACTCACTCACTCAGTCACTCACTCATTCAGTCATTCACTCATTCAGTCACTCACTCACTCATTGTCAGTCACTCACTCATTCAGTCACTCACTCACTCAGTCACTCACTCATTCAGTCATTCACTCACTCAGTCACTCACTCACTCAGTCACTCACTCATTCAGTCACTCACTCATTCAGTCACTCACTCACTCACTCATTCAGTCACTCACTCATTGTCACTCACTCAGTCACTCACTCATTCAGTCACTCACTCACTCATTCAGTCACTCACTCACTCAGTCACTCACTCATTCAGTCACTCACTCACTCATTGTCAGTCACTCACTCATTCAGTCACTCATTCAGTCACTCACTCACTCATTGTCAGTCACTCACTCATTCAGTCACTCATTCAGTCACTCAGTCACTCACTCAGTCACTCACTCATTCAGTCACTTACTCACTCATTGTCAGTCACTCACTCATTCAGTCACTTACTCACTCACTCAGTCACTCACTCATTCAGTCACTCACTCAGTCACTCACTCACTCACTCATTCAGTCACTCACTCATTCAGTCACTCACTCATTCAGTCACTCACTCACTCATTCAGTCAGTTACTCACTCAGTCACTCACTCAGTCACTCACTCCGTCACTCACTCAGTCATTCACTCAGTCACTCACTCAGTCAGTCACTCAGTCAGTCACTCAGTCACTCACTCACTCAGTCACTCACTCAGTCAATCACTCACTCAGTCACTCACTCAGACACTCACTCAGTCACTCACTCAGTCACTCAGTCAGTCAATCACTCACTCAGTCACTCACTCACTCAGTCACTCACTCATTCAGTCACTCACTCATTCAGTCACTCACTCACTCATTCAGTCACTCACTCACTCATTGTCAGTCACTCAGTCACTCACTCACTCATTCAGTCACTCACTCAGTCACTCATTCAGTCAGTCACTCACTCATTCAGTCACTCACTCATTCAGTCACTCACTCATTCAGTCATTGTCAGTCACTCACTCACTCATTCAGTCACTCACTCAGTCACTCATTCAGTCAGTCACTCACTCATTCAGTTACTCACTCAGTCACTCACTCATTCAGTCACTCACTCACTCATTCAGTCACTCACTCACTCAGTCACCCACTCACTCAGTCAGTCACTCACTCAGTCACTCATTCAGTCACTCAGTCACTCACTCAGTCACTCACTCAGTCACTCACTCAGTCACTCACTCATTCAGTCACTCACTCACTCAGTCACTCACTCACTCATTCAGTCACTCACTCACTCATTGTCAGTCACTCAGTCACTCATTCAGTCACTCAATCATTTAGTCAGTCACTCACTCATTCAGTCACTCACTCATTCAGTTACTCACTCAGTCACTCACTCACTCAGTCACTCACTCACTCATTCAGTCACTCACTCACTCAGTCACTCATTCAGTCACTCACTCATTCAGTCACTCACTCACTCAGTCACTCACTCATTCAGTCACTCACTCACTCAGTCACCCACTCACTCATTCAGTCAGTCACTCACTCACTCAGTCACTCATTCAGTCACTCATTCAGTCACTCACTCAGTCACTCACTCAGTCACTCACTCATTCAGTCACTCACTCACTCAGTCACTCACTCACTCATTCAGTCACTCACTCACTCATTGTCAGTCACTCATTCAGTCACTCAATCATTTAGTCAGTCACTCACTCATTCAGTCACTCACTCATTCAGTTACTCACTCAGTCACTCACTCACTCAGTCACTCACTCACTCATTCAGTCACTCACTCACTCAGTCACTCACTCACTCAGTCACCCACTCACTCATTCAGTCAGTCACTCACTCAGTCACTCACTCATTCAGTCACTCACTCACTCAGTCACTCACTCATTCAGTCACTCACTCACTCATTGTCAGTCACTCAGTCACTCATTCAGTCACTCACTCATTCAGTCACTCATTTAGTCACTCATTTAGTCAGTCACTCACTCATTCAGTCACTCACTCATTCAGTTACTCACTCAGTCACTCACTCACTCAGTCACTCACTCATTCAGTCACTCACTCACTCAGTCACTCATTCACTCAGTCACTCACTCATTCAGTCACCCACTCACTCAGTCAGTCACTCACTCACTCAGTCACTCATTCAGTCACTCATTCAGTCACTCACTCAGTCACTCACTCAGTCACTCACTCATTCACTCACTCACTCACTCACTCAGTCACTCACTCATTCAGTCACTCACTCACTCATTCAGTCACTCACTCAGTCACTCACTCATTCAGTCACTCACTCAGTCACTCACTCATTCAGTCACTCACTCACTCATTCAGTCAGTCACTCAGTCACTCACTCATTCAGTCACTCACTCAGTCACTCACTCAGTTACTCACTCATTCAGTCACTCATTCAGTCAGTCACTCATTCAGTCACTCATTCAGTCACTCACTCAGTCACTCACTCAGTCACTCACTCAGTCACTCACTCATTCAGTCACTCACTCACTCATTCAGTCACTCACTCACTCATTCTCAGTCACTCATTCAGTCACTCAATCATTTAGTCAGTCACTCACTCATTCAGTTACTCACTCAGTCACTCACTCAGTCACTCACTCACTCAGTCACTCATTCAGTCACTCACTCATTCAGTCACTCACTCACTCAGTCACTCACTCATTCAGTCACTCACTCACTCAGTCACTCACTCACTCAGTCACCCACTCACTCATTCAGTCAGTCACTCACTCAGTCACTCACTCATTCAGTCACTCACTCACTCAGTCACTCACTCATTCAGTCACTCACTCACTCATTGTCAGTCACTCAGTCACTCATTCAGTCACTCACTCATTCAGTCACTCATTTAGTCACTCATTTAGTCAGTCACTCACTCATTCAGTCACTCACTCATTCAGTTACTCACTCAGTCACTCACTCACTCAGTCACTCACTCATTCAGTCACTCACTCACTCAGTCACTCATTCACTCAGTCACTCACTCATTCAGTCACCCACTCACTCAGTCAGTCACTCACTCACTCAGTCACTCATTCAGTCACTCATTCAGTCACTCACTCAGTCACTCACTCAGTCACTCACTCATTCACTCACTCACTCACTCACTCAGTCACTCACTCATTCAGTCACTCACTCACTCATTCAGTCACTCACTCAGTCACTCACTCATTCAGTCACTCACTCAGTCACTCACTCATTCAGTCACTCACTCACTCATTCAGTCAGTCACTCAGTCACTCACTCATTCAGTCACTCACTCAGTCACTCACTCAGTTACTCACTCATTCAGTCACTCATTCAGTCAGTCACTCATTCAGTCACTCATTCAGTCACTCACTCAGTCACTCACTCAGTCACTCACTCAGTCACTCACTCATTCAGTCACTCACTCACTCATTCAGTCACTCACTCACTCATTCTCAGTCACTCATTCAGTCACTCAATCATTTAGTCAGTCACTCACTCATTCAGTTACTCACTCAGTCACTCACTCAGTCACTCACTCACTCAGTCACTCATTCAGTCACTCACTCATTCAGTCACTCACTCACTCAGTCACTCACTCATTCAGTCACTCACTCATTCAGTCACTCACTCACTCACTCAGTCACCCACTCACTCATTCAGTCAGTCACTCACTCACTCAGTCACTCATTCAGTCACTCATTCAGTCACTCACTCAGTCACTCACTCAGTCACTCACTCAGTCACTCACTCAGTCACTCACTCATTCAGTCACTCACTCACTCAGTCACTCACTCACTCAGTCACTCACTCATTCAGTCACTCACTCACTCATTGTCAGTCACTCAGTCACTCATTCAGTCACTCAATCATTTAGTCAGTCACTCACTCATTCAGTCACTCACTCATTCAGTTACTCACTCAGTCACTCACTCACTCAGTCACTCACTCACTCATTCAGTCACTCACTCACTCACTCACTCAGTCACTCACTCATTCAGTCACCCACTCACTCATTCAGTCAGTCACTCACTCAGTCACTCACTCATTCAGTCACTCACTCACTCAGTCACTCACTCATTCAGTCACTCACTCACTCATTGTCAGTCACTCAGTCACTCATTCAGTCACTCACTCATTCAGTCACTCATTTAGTCAGTCACTCACTCATTCAGTCACTCACTCATTCAGTTACTCACTCATTCAGTTACTCACTCATTCAGTTACTCACTCAGTCACTCACTCACTCAGTCACTCATTCACTCAGTCACTCACTCATTCAGTCACCCACTCACTCAGTCAGTCACTCACTCACTCAGTCACTCATTCAGTCACTCATTCAGTCACTCACTCAGTCACTCACTCAGTCACTCACTCATTCAGTCACTCACTCACTCACTCAGTCACTCAGTCACTCACTCATTCAGTCACTCACTCACTCATTCAGTCACTCACTCAGTCACTCACTCATTCAGTCACTCACTCAGTCACTCACTCACTCATTCAGTCACTCACTCACTCATTCAGTCAGTCACTCAGTCACTCACTCATTCAGTCACTCACTCAGTCACTCACTCAGTTACTCACTCATTCAGTCAGTCACTCACTCAGTCACTCACTCAGTCACTCACTCAGTCACTCACTCATTCAGTCACTCACTCAGTCACTCACTCATTCAGTCACCCACTCACTCATTCAGTCAGTCACTCACTCACTCAGTCACTCATTCAGTCACTCACTCACTCAGTCACTCATTCAGTCACTCACTCATTCAGTCATTGTCAGTCACTCACTCACTCATTCAGTCACTCACTCAGTCACTCATTCAGTCAGTCACTCACTCATTCAGTCACTCACTCACTCATTCAGTTACTCACTCAGTCACTCACTCATTCAGTCACTCACTCACTCATTCAGTCACTCACTCACTCAGTCACCCACTCACTCAGTCAGTCACTCACTCAGTCACTCATTCAGTCACTCAGTCACTCACTCACTCACTCAGTCACTCACTCAGTCACTCACTCATTCAGTCACTCACTCACTCACTCAGTCACTCACTCACTCATTCAGTCACTCACTCACTCATTGTCAGTCACTCAGTCACTCATTCAGTCACTCAATCATTTAGTCAGTCACTCACTCATTCAGTCACTCACTCATTCAGTTACTCACTCAGTCACTCACTCACTCAGTCACTCACTCACTCATTCAGTCACTCACTCACTCAGTCACTCATTCAGTCACTCACTCATTCAGTCACTCACTCACTCAGTCACTCACTCATTCAGTCACTCACTCACTCAGTCACCCACTCACTCATTCAGTCAGTCACTCACTCACTCAGTCACTCATTCAGTCACTCATTCAGTCACTCACTCAGTCACTCACTCATTCAGTCACTCACTCACTCAGTCACTCACTCACTCATTCAGTCACTCACTCACTCATTGTCAGTCACTCATTCAGTCACTCAATCATTTAGTCAGTCACTCACTCATTCAGTCACTCACTCATTCAGTTACTCACTCAGTCACTCACTCACTCAGTCACTCACTCACTCATTCAGTCACTCACTCAGTCACTCACTCACTCAGTCACCCACTCACTCATTCAGTCAGTCACTCACTCAGTCACTCACTCATTCAGTCACTCACTCACTCAGTCACTCACTCATTCAGTCACTCACTCACTCATTGTCAGTCACTCAGTCACTCATTCAGTCACTCACTCATTCAGTCACTCATTTAGTCACTCATTTAGTCAGTCACTCACTCATTCAGTCACTCACTCATTCAGTTACTCACTCAGTCACTCACTCACTCAGTCACTCACTCATTCAGTCACTCACTCACTCAGTCACTCATTCACTCAGTCACTCACTCATTCAGTCACCCACTCACTCAGTCAGTCACTCACTCACTCAGTCACTCATTCAGTCACTCATTCAGTCACTCACTCAGTCACTCACTCAGTCACTCACTCATTCACTCACTCACTCACTCACTCAGTCACTCACTCATTCAGTCACTCACTCACTCATTCAGTCACTCACTCAGTCACTCACTCATTCAGTCACTCACTCAGTCACTCACTCATTCAGTCACTCACTCACTCATTCAGTCAGTCACTCAGTCACTCACTCATTCAGTCACTCACTCAGTCACTCACTCAGTTACTCACTCATTCAGTCACTCATTCAGTCAGTCACTCATTCAGTCACTCATTCAGTCACTCACTCAGTCACTCACTCAGTCACTCACTCAGTCACTCACTCATTCAGTCACTCACTCACTCATTCAGTCACTCACTCACTCATTCTCAGTCACTCATTCAGTCACTCAATCATTTAGTCAGTCACTCACTCATTCAGTTACTCACTCAGTCACTCACTCAGTCACTCACTCACTCAGTCACTCATTCAGTCACTCACTCATTCAGTCACTCACTCACTCAGTCACTCACTCATTCAGTCACTCACTCATTCAGTCACTCACTCACTCACTCAGTCACCCACTCACTCAGTCAGTCACTCACTCACTCAGTCACTCATTCAGTCACTCATTCAGTCACTCACTCAGTCACTCACTCAGTCACTCACTCAGTCACTCACTCAGTCACTCACTCATTCAGTCACTCACTCACTCAGTCACTCACTCACTCAGTCACTCACTCATTCAGTCACTCACTCACTCATTGTCAGTCACTCAGTCACTCATTCAGTCACTCAATCATTTAGTCAGTCACTCACTCATTCAGTCACTCACTCATTCAGTTACTCACTCAGTCACTCACTCACTCAGTCACTCACTCACTCATTCAGTCACTCACTCACTCACTCAGTCACTCACTCATTCAGTCACCCACTCACTCATTCAGTCAGTCACTCACTCAGTCACTCACTCATTCAGTCACTCACTCACTCAGTCACTCACTCATTCAGTCACTCACTCACTCATTGTCAGTCACTCAGTCACTCATTCAGTCACTCACTCATTCAGTCACTCATTTAGTCAGTCACTCACTCATTCAGTCACTCACTCATTCAGTTACTCACTCATTCAGTTACTCACTCATTCAGTTACTCACTCAGTCACTCACTCACTCAGTCACTCACTCATTCAGTCACTCACTCATTCAGTCACTCACTCACTCAGTCACTCAGTCACTCACTCATTCAGTCACCCACTCACTCAGTCAGTCACTCACTCACTCAGTCACTCATTCAGTCACTCATTCAGTCACTCACTCAGTCACTCACTCAGTCACTCACTCATTCAGTCACTCACTCACTCACTCAGTCACTCAGTCACTCACTCATTCAGTCACTCACTCACTCATTCAGTCACTCACTCAGTCACTCACTCATTCAGTCACTCACTCAGTCACTCACTCACTCATTCAGTCACTCACTCACTCATTCAGTCAGTCACTCAGTCACTCACTCATTCAGTCACTCACTCAGTCACTCACTCAGTTACTCACTCATTCAGTCAGTCACTCACTCAGTCACTCACTCAGTCACTCACTCAGTCACTCACTCATTCAGTCACTCACTCAGTCACTCACTCAGTCACTCAGTCACTCACTCATTCAGTCACCCACTCACTCATTCAGTCAGTCACTCACTCACTCAGTCACTCATTCAGTCACTCACTCACTCAGTCACTCATTCAGTCACTCACTCACTCAGTCACTCATTCAGTCATTCAGTCAGTTACTCACTCATTCAGTCACTCACTCATTCAGTCACTCAGTCACTCACTCATTCAGTCACCCACTCACTCATTCAGTCAGTCACTCACTCACTCAGTCACTCATTCAGTCACTCACTCACTCATTCAGTCACTCATTCAGTCACTCACTCACTCAGTCACTCATTCAGTCATTCAGTCAGTTACTCACTCACTCACTCACTCAGTCACTCACTCACTCATTCAGTCACTCACTCACTCATTCAGTCATTCACTCAGTCAGTCAGTCACTCACTCATTCAGTCAGTTACTCACTCACTCAGTCACTCATTCAGTCACTCACTCACTCAGTCACTCATTCAGTCACTCAGTCATTCACTCATTCAGTCATTCACTCATTCAGTCACTCACTCACTCAGTCACTCATTCAGTCACTCAGTCATTCACTCATTCAGTCATTCACTCAGTCACTCACTCAGTCACTCACTCACTCAGTCATTCACTCATTCACTCATTCAGTCACTCACTCACTCATTCAGTCACTCACTCACTCATTCAGTCATTCACTCATTCAGTCACTCAGTTACTCACTCACTCATTCAGTCACTCACTCATTCAGTCACTCACTCAGTCACTCACTCAGTTACTCACTCACTCATTCAGTCACTCATTCAGTCACTCATTCAGTCACTCACTCATTCAGTTACTCACTCACTCATTCATTCACTCACTCACTCATTCAGTTACTCACTCACTTATTCAGTCACTCACTCAGTCACTCAGTCAGTCAGTCATTCACTCATTCAGTCACTCACTCTGTCACTCATTCACTCATTCAGTCACTCACTCACTCAGTCACTCACTCACTCAGTCACTCAGTCAGTACTCACTCAGTCACTCACTCACTCAGTCAGTACTCACTCAGTCACTCACTCAGTCAGTCACTCATTCATTCAGTCATTCACTCATTCAGTCACTCAGTTACTCACTCACTCATTCAGTCACTCACTCATTCAGTCACTCACTCAGTCACTCACTCAGTTACTCACTCACTCATTCAGTCACTCATTCAGTCACTCATTCAGTCACTCACTCATTCAGTTACTCACTCACTCATTCATTCACTCACTCACTCATTCAGTTACTCACTCACTTATTCAGTCACTCACTCAGTCACTCAGTCAGTCAGTCATTCACTCATTCAGTCACTCACTCTGTCACTCATTCACTCATTCAGTCACTCACTCACTCAGTCACTCACTCACTCAGTCACTCAGTCAGTACTCACTCAGTCACTCACTCACTCAGTCAGTACTCACTCAGTCACTCACTCAGTCAGTCACTCATTCAGTCACTCAGTCAGTCAATCACTCACTCAGTCACTCACTCACTCAGTTACTCACTCACTCAGTCACTCACTCATTCAGTCACTCATTCAGTCACTCACTCATTCAGTCACTCACTCACTCATTCAGTTACTCACTCACTCATTCAGTCACTCACTCACTCACTTAGTCATTCACTCACTCATTGTCACTCATTCAGTCAGTCACTCACTCATTCAGTCACTCACTCAGTCACTCACTCATTCAGTCACTCATTCAGTCACTCATTCAGTCACTCATTCAGTCACTCATTCAGTCACTCAGTCACTCACTCATTCAGTCACTCACTCACTCATTGTCAGTCACTCAGTCACTCACTCAGTCAGTCACTCACTCATTCAGTCACTCACTCACTCAGTCACTCACTCAGTCACTCACTCACTCATTCAGTCACTCACTCACTCAGTCACCCACTCACTCAGTCAGTCACTCACTCAGTCACTCATTCAGTCACTCACTCACTCAGTCACTCATTCAGTCACTCACTCACTCATTGTCAGTCACTCACTCATTCAGTCATTCACTCATTCAGTCACTCACTCACTCAGTCACTCACTCAGTCATTCACTCACTCAGTCAGTTACTCACTCACTCAGTCACTCACTCAGTCAGTCACTCACTCACTCATTCAGTCACTCACTCAGTCATTCACTCATTCAGTCACTCACTCAGTCATTCACTCAGTCATTCACTCACTCAGTCAGTCACTCATTCAGTCACTCACTCACTCAGTCACTCATTCAGTCACTCAGTCATTCACTCATTCAGTCACTCACTCACTCATTCAGTCATTCACTCATTCAGTCACTCACTCACTCAGTCATTCACTCATTCACTCATTCAGTCAGTCACTCACTCATTCAGTCACTCACTCACTCATTCAGTCATTCACTCATTCAGTCACTCACTCAGTTACTCACTCACTCATTCAGTCACTCATTCAGTCACTCACTCATTCAGTCATTCACTCAGTTACTCACTCACTCACTCATTCAGTCACTCACTCACTCATTCAGTTACTCACTCACTCATTCAGTTACTCACTCAGTCACTCAGTCAGTCAGTCATTCACTCATTCAGTCACTCACTCACTCATTCAGTCACTCATTCAGTCACTCACTCACTCATTCAGTCACTCACTCACTCACTCAGTCACTCATTCACTCATTCAGTCACTCACTCACTCAGTCACTCAGTCACTCACTCAGTCACTCACTCACTCAGTCACTCAGTCAGTACTCACTCAGTTACTCACTCACTCAGTCACTCACTCATTCAGTCACTCATTCAGTCACTCACTCACTCATTCAGTCATTCAGTCACTCACTCATTCAGTCACTCACTCACTCAGTCACTCATTCATTGTCAGTCACTCACTCATTCAGTCACTCACTCACTCATTCAGTCACTCACTCATTCAGTCACTCACTCACTCATTCAGTCACTCACTCACTCATTCAGTCACTCACTCACTCACTCAGTCACTCATTCACTCATTCAGTCACTCACTCACTCAGTCACTCAGTCACTCAGTCAGTACTCACTCAGTTACTCACTCACTCAGTCACTCACTCATTCAGTCACTCATTCAGTCACTCATTCAGTCACTCACTCACTCACTCATTCAGTCATTCAGTCACTCACTCACTCAGTCACTCATTCATTGTCAGTCACTCACTCAGTCACTCACTCAGTCACTCACTCATTCAGTCACTCACTCACTCATTCAGTCACTCACTCATTCAGTCACTCACTCACTCACAGTCACTCACTCAGTCACTCATTCAGTCACTCATTCAGTCAGTCACTCACTCATTCAGTCACTCACTCATTCAGTCACTCACTCAGTCACTCACTCATTCAGTCACTCATTCAGTCACTCACTCACTCAGTCACTCACTCATTCAGTCACTCACTCACTCATTCAGTCGCTCACTCACTCAGTCACTCATTCAGTCACTCACTCACTCAGTCACTCATTCAGTCACTCACTCACTCATTCAGTCACTCACTCACTCATTGTCAGTCACTCACTCATTCAGTCACTCACTCACTCAGTCACTCACTCATTCAGTCACTCACTCACTCATTCAGTCACTCACTCATTCAGTCACTCACTCACTCATTCACTCACTCATTCAGTCACTCACTCACTCATTGTCACTCATTCAGTCACTCATTCAGTCACTCAGTCACTCACTCACTCAGTCACTCACTCATTCAGTCACTCACTCATTCAGTCACTCACTCACTCATTCAGTCACTCACTCATTCAGTCACTCACTCACTCATTCAGTCACTCACTCAGTCACGCATTCAGTCACTCACTCACTCACTCATTCAGTCAGTTACTCACTCACTCAGTCACTCACTCAGTCAGTTAATCACTCAGTCACTCACTCATTCAGTCATTCACTCATTCAGTCACTCACTCAGTCACTCACTCATTCAGTCATTCACTCATTCAGTCATTCACTCATTCAGTCACTCACTCACTCAGTCACTCACTCAGTCATTCACTCATTCAGTCACTCACTCACTCAGTCACTCATTCAGTCACTCACTCATTCAGTCATTCACTCATTCAGTCACTCACTCAGTTACTCACTCACTCATTCAGTCACTCACTCATTCAGTCACTCACTCACTCAGTTACTCACTCACTCATTCAGTCACTCATTCAGTTACTCACTCACTCATTCAGTCACTCACTCAGTCACTCACTCACTCAGTTACTCACTCACTCAGTTACTCACTCATTCAGTCACTCACTCACTCACTCAGTCACTCATTCACTCACTCAGTCACTCACTCAGTCACTCACTCACTCAGTTACTCACTCAGTCACTCACTCATTCACTCACTCATTCACTCACTCATTCAGTCACTCAGTCACTCACTCACTAATTCAGTCACTCACTCAGTCACTCATTCAGTCACTCACTCACTCAGTCACTCATTCAGTCACTCACTCACTCATTGTCAGTCACTCACTCATTCAGTCACTCACTCACTCAGTCACTCACTCACTCATTCAGTCACTCACTCACTTATTCACTCACTCACTCATTCAGTCAGTCACTCACTCATTGTCACTCATTCAGTCACTCACTCACTCATTCAGTCACTCACTCATTCAGTCACTCACTCATTCAGTCACTCACTCATTGTCACTCATTCAGTCACTCATTCAGTCAGTCACTCACTCATTCAGTCACTCACTCACTCAGTCACTCACTCATTCAGTCACTCACTCATTCAGTCACTCATTCAGTCACTCATTCAGTCACTCACTCACTCAGTCACTCACTCATTCAGTCACTCACTCACTCATTCAGTCACTCACTCACTCAGTCACTCATTCAGTCACTCACTCACTCAGTCACTCACTCACTCATTGTCAGTCACTCACTCATTCAGTCACTCATTCAGTCACTCACTCACTCAGTCACTCACTCATTCAGTCACTCACTCATTCAGTCATTCAGTCACTCACTCAGTCACTCACTCATTCACTCACTCACTCATTGTCACTCATTCAGTCACTCATTCAGTCAGTCACTCACTCATTCAGTCACTCACTCACTCAGTCACTCACTCACTCAGTCACTCACTCATTCAGTCACTCACTCATTCAGTCACTCACTCAGTCACTCACTCATTCAGTCACTCACTCACTCAGTCACTCACTCATTCAGTCACTCACTCATTCAGTCACTCACTCACTCATTCAGTCACTCACTCACTCATTCAGTCACTCACTCAGTCACTCATTCAGTCACTCACTCACTCATTCAGTCATTCACTCACTCACTCAGTCAGTTACTCACTCAGTCACTCACTCATTCAGTCATTCACTCATTCAGTCACTCACTCAGTCATTCACTCACTCAGTCAGTTACTCACTCACTCAGTCACTCACTCAGTCACTCACTCACTCATTCAGTCACTCATTCAGTCATTCACTCATTCAGTCATTCACTCATTCAGTCACTCACTCAGTCATTCACTCATTCTGTCATTCACTCATTCAGTCACTCACTCAGTCACTCATTCAGTCACTCACTCAGTCAGTCACTCACTCATTCAGTCACTCACTCACTCATTCACTCATTCAGTCACTCAGTCACTCACTCAGTTACTCACTCACTCATTCAGTCACTCACTCATTCAGTCACTCACTCATTCAGTCACTCATTCAGTCACTCATTCAGTCACTTACTCACTCAGTTACTCACTCACTCATTCAGTCACTCATTCAGTTACTCACTCACTCATTCAGTCACTCACTCAGTCACTCACTCACTCAGTTACTCACTCACTCAGTTACTCACTCACTCAGTCACTCACTCACTCAGTCACTCATTCACTCACTCAGTCACTCACTCATTCAGTCACTCACTCATTCAGTCACTCAGTCACTCACTCACTAATTCAGTCACTCATTCAGTCACTCACTCACTCAGTCACTCATTCAGTCAGTCACTCACTCACTCACTCATTGTCAGTCACTCACTCATTCAGTCACTCACTCATTCAGTCACTCACTCACTCAGTCACTCACTCATTCAGTCACTCACTCACTCAGTCACTCACTCAGTCATTCACTCACTCAGTCAGTTACTCACTCACTCAGTCACTCACTCAGTCAGTCACTCACTCACTCATTCAGTCACTCATTCAGTCAGTCACTCATTCAGTCATTCACTCATTCAGTCACTCACTCACTCAGTCACTCACTCAGTCATTCACTCATTCAGTCATTCACTCATTCAGTCACTCACTCACTCAGTCACTCATTCAGTCACTCACTCAGTCAGTCACTCACTCATTCAGTCACTCACTCACTCATTCAGTCATTCACTCATTCAGTCACTCAGTCACTCACTCAGTTACTCACTCACTCAGTCACTCACTCATTCAGTCACTCACTCACTCATTCAGTCACTCACTCACTCAGTCACTCATTCAGTCACTCACTCACTCAGTCACTCATTCAGTCACTCACTCACTCATTGTCAGTCACTCACTCATTCAGTCACTCATTCAGTCACTCACTCACTCAGTCACTCACTCATTCAGTCACTCACTCATTCAGTCATTCAGTCACTCACTCAGTCACTCACTCATTCACTCACTCACTCATTGTCACTCATTCAGTCACTCATTCAGTCAGTCACTCACTCATTCAGTCACTCACTCACTCAGTCACTCACTCACTCAGTCACTCACTCATTCAGTCACTCACTCATTCAGTCACTCACTCAGTCACTCACTCATTCAGTCACTCACTCACTCAGTCACTCACTCATTCAGTCACTCACTCATTCAGTCACTCACTCACTCATTCAGTCACTCACTCAGTCACTCATTCAGTCACTCACTCACTCATTCAGTCATTCACTCACTCACTCAGTCAGTTACTCACTCAGTCACTCACTCATTCAGTCATTCACTCATTCAGTCACTCACTCAGTCATTCACTCACTCAGTCAGTTACTCACTCACTCAGTCACTCACTCAGTCACTCACTCACTCATTCAGTCACTCATTC
The DNA here is from genome assembly GCF_044704955.1 of Pristiophorus japonicus. NCBI lineage: Eukaryota > Metazoa > Chordata > Chondrichthyes > Pristiophoridae > Pristiophorus > Pristiophorus japonicus. Next base: position 16,689 of record NW_027252445.1, read on the forward strand.
AGTCATTCACTCATTCAGTCATTCACTCATTCAGTCACTCACTCAGTCATTCACTCATTCTGTCATTCACTCATTCAGTCACTCACTCACTCAGTCACTCATTCAGTCACTCACTCAGTCAGTCACTCACTCATTCAGTCACTCACTCACTCATTCACTCATTCAGTCACTCAGTCACTCACTCAGTTACTCACTCACTCATTCAGTCACTCACTCATTCAGTCACTCACTCATTCAGTCACTCATTCAGTCACTCATTCAGTCACTCACTCACTCAGTTACTCACTCAGTTACTCACTCACTCATTCAGTCACTCATTCAGTTACTCACTCACTCATTCAGTCACTCACTCAGTCACTCACTCACTCAGTTACTCACTCACTCAGTTACTCACTCATTCAGTCACTCACTCACTCAGTCACTCATTCACTCACTCAGTCACTCACTCATTCAGTCACTCACTCATTCAGTCACTCAGTCACTCACTCACTAATTCAGTCACTCATTCAGTCACTCACTCACTCAGTCACTCATTCAGTCAGTCACTCACTCACTCATTGTCAGTCACTCACTCATTCAGTCACTCACTCATTCAGTCACTCACTCACTCAGTCACTCACTCAGTCATTCACTCACTCAGTCAGTTACTCACTCACTCAGTCACTCACTCACTCATTCAGTCACTCATTCAGTCAGTCACTCATTCAGTCATTCACTCATTCAGTCACTCACTCACTCAGTCACTCACTCAGTCATTCACTCATTCAGTCATTCACTCATTCAGTCACTCACTCACTCAGTCACTCATTCAGTCACTCACTCAGTCAGTCACTCACTCATTCAGTCACTCACTCACTCATTCAGTCATTCACTCATTCAGTCACTCAGTCACTCACTCAGTTACTCACTCACTCATTCAGTCACTCACTCATTCAGTCACTCACTCATTCAGTCACTCATTCAGTCACTCACTCATTCATTCAGTCACTCATTCAGTTACTCACTCACTCAGTCACTCGCTCACTCAGTTACTCACTCACTCAGTTACTCACTCATTCAGTCACTCACTCACTCACTCATTCACTCACTCACTCAGTTACTCACTCAGTCACTCACTCATTCACTCACTCATTCAGTCACTCACTCATTCAGTCACTCAGTCACTCACTCACTAATTCAGTCACTCATTCAGTCACTCACTCACTCAGTCACTCATTCAGTCACTCACTCACTCATTGTCAGTCACTCACTCATTCAGTCACTCACTCACTCACTCACTCATTCAGTCACTCACTCACTCATTCACTCACTCACTCATTCACTCACTCACTCACTCATTGTCACTCATTCAGTCACTCATTCAGTCAGTCACTCACTCATTCAGTCACTCACTCATTCAGTCACTCACTCACTCAGTCACTCACTCACTCAGTCACTCACTCAGTCACTCACTCATTCAGTCACTCACTCACTCATTCAGTCACTCACTCACTCAGTCACTCACTCATTCAGTCACTCACTCATTCAGTTACTCACTCAGTCACTCACTCAGTCAGTCACTCACTCACTCAGTTACTCACTCACTCATTCAGTCAGTCAGTCACTCATTCAGTCACTCACTCATTCAGTCACTCACTCACTCAGTCACTCACTCACTGTCACTCACTCAGTCACTCACTCATTCAGTCACCCACTCACTCAGTCAGTCACTCACTCACTCAGTCAGTCACTCATTCAGTCACTCACTCACTCATTCAGTCACTCATTCAGTCACTCACTCACTCAGTCACTCATTCAGTCACTCACTCACTCAGTCACTCATTCAGTCACTCACTCACTCATTCAGTCACTCACTCACTCATTCAGTCAGTTACTCACTCACTCAGTCATTCACTCATTCAGTCACTCACTCACTCAGTCACTCACTCAGTCATTCACTCACTCAGTCAGTCACTCACTCACTCATTCAGTCAGTTACTCACTCACTCATTCAGTCACTCACTCATTCAGTCACTCACTCAGTCACTCACTCACTCAGTTACTCACTCACTCAGTTACTCACTCACTCATTCAGTCACTCATTCAGTCACTCACTCACTTACTCACTCACTCATTCAGTCACTCACTCACTCATTCAGTCACTCACTCACTCATTCAGTTACTCACTCACTCATTCAGTTACTCACTCAGTCAGTCATTCACTCATTCAGTCACTCACTCACTCATTCAGTCACTCACTCAGTCACTCACTCACTCACTCAGTTACTCACTCACTCAGTCACTCACTCACTGTCACTCACTCATTCACTCACTCACTCAGTCACTCACTCATTCAGTCACTCACTCACTCATTCAGTCACTCATTCACTCATTCAGTCACTCACTCACTCAGTCACTCACTGTAAAGGCAACATCGGGTCTTATATTTAGACATTTGTAGAAACACAGACAATAGGTGCAGGAGTAGGCCATTGGGCCCTTCGAGCCTGCACCACCATTCAATAAGTTCATGGCTGATCATTCCCTCAGTACCCCTTTCCTGCTTTCTCTCCATACCCCTTGATCCCTTGAGCCGTAAGGGCCACATCTAACTCCCTCTTGAATATATCCAACGAACTGGCCCCAACAACTCTCTGCGGTAGAGAATTCCACAGGTTCACCACTCTCTGGGTGAAGAAGTTTCTCCTCATCTCGGTCCTAAATGGCTTACCCCTTATCCTTAGACTGTGTGACCCCCTGGTTCTGGACTTCCCCAACATCGGGAACATTCTTCCTGCATCTAACCAGTCCCGTCCCGTCAGAATTTTATATGTTTCTATGAGATCCCCTCTCATCCTTCTAAACTCCAGTGAATACAGGCCCAGTCGATCCAGTCTCTCCTCATATGTCAGTCCCGCCATCCCGGGAATCAGTCTAGTGAACCTTCGCTGCACTCCCTCAATAGCAAGAACGTCCTTCCTCAGGTTAGGAGATCAAAACTGTCCACAATATTCCAGGTGTGGCCTCACCAAGGCCCTGTACAACTGTAGCAACACCTCCCTGCCCCTGTACTCAAATCCCCTCGCTATGAAGGCCAACATGCCATTTGCCTCCTTAACCGCCTGCTGTACCTGCATGTCAACCTTCAATGACTGATGTACCATGACACCCAGGTCTCGTTGCACCTCCCCTTTTCCTAATCTGTCACCATTCAGATAATATTCTGCCTTTGTGTTTTTGCCCCCAAAGTGGATAACCTCACATTTATCCACATTATACTGACATCTGCCATGCATTTGCCCACTCACCTAACCTGTCCAAGTCACTCTGCAG
>NW_027252446.1:0-25178 GCF_044704955.1 Pristiophorus japonicus
CCTCGGGACACTCTCCCCTCCCCTCCCCCCGGGACACTCTCCCCTCCCCTCGGGACACTCTCCCCTCCCCTTCTCTCGGGACACACTCCCCTACCCGCGGAAACACTCTCCCCTCCCCCCGGGACACTCTCCCCTCCCCTCGGGACACTCTCCCCTCCCCTTCTCTCGGGACACACTCCCCTACCCGCGGAAACACTCTCCCCTCCCCTCGGGACACTCTCCCCTCCCCTCCCCCCGGGACACTCTCCCCTCCCCTCGGGACACTCTCCCCTCCCCTTCTCTCGGGACACTCTCCCCTCCCCTCCCCCCGGGACACTCTCCCTCTCCCCGGGACACTCACGCCACACCTCGGGACACTCTCCCCTCCCCTCCCCCCGGGACACTCGCCCCTCTCCCCGGGACACTCTCCCTCCCCCTGGGACACTCTCCCCTCACTCTCCTCGGGACACTCTCCCCTCCCCCCCGAGACACTCTCCCCTCCCCCGTGACACTCTCCCCTCCCCCAGGGACACTCTCCCCTCTCCCCGGGACACTCACGCCACACCTCGGGACACTCTCCCCCTCCCCTCCCCCCGGGACACTCTCCCTCCCCTCGGGACACTCTGCCCTCCCCTCTCCTCGGGACACACTCCCCTACCCGCGGAGACACTCTCCCCTCCCCCGGGACAGTCTCCCTTCCTCCCGGGACACTCTCCGCTCCCCTCCCCCTGGGAAACTCTCCACTCCCCTCGGGACACTCTCCCTCCCCTCCCCCGGGACACTTTCCCTCCCCTCGGGACACTCTCCCTCCCCTCTCCTCGGGACACACTCCCCTACCCGCGGAGACACTCTCCCCTCCCCGGGACACTCTCCCCTCCCCCGAGACACACTCCCCTACCCCGAGACACTCTCGCCTCCCCCGAGACACTCTCCCTCCCCCCGTTACACACTCCACTCCCCCGAGACACTCTCCCCCCCCCCGAGACACTCTCCCTCCCCCCGTGACACTCTCCCCTCCCCCCGTGACACTCTCCCTCCCCCGGGACACTCTCCCCTCTCCCCGGGACACTCACGCCACACCTCGGGACACTCTCCCCTCCCCTCCCCCCGGGACACTCGCCCCTCTCCCCGGGACACTCTCCCCTCCCCCTGGGACACTCTCTCCTCCCCTCTCCTCGGGACACTCTCCCCTCCCCCCGAGACACACTCCCCTCCCCTCGGGACACTCTCCCCTCCACCCGAGACAGTCTCCCCTCCCCCCGTGACACTCTCCCCTCCCCCCGAGACACACTCCCCTACCCCCGTGACACTCTCCCCTCTCCCCGGGACACTCTCCCCTCCCCCTGGGACACTCTCTCCTCCCCTCTCCTCGGGACACTCTCCCCTCCCCCCGAGACACACTCCCCTCCCCTCGGGACACTCTCCCCTCCACCCGAGACAGTCTCCCCTCCCCCCGTGACACTCTCCCCTCCCCCCGGGACACTCTCCCCTCTCCCCGGGACACTCACGCCACACCTCGGGACACTCTCCCCTCCCCTCCCCCCGGGACACTCGCCCCTCTCCCCGGGACACTCTCCCCTCCCCCTGGGACACTCTCCCCTCCCCTCTCCTCGGGACACTCTCCCCTCCCCCCCGAGACACACTCCCCTCCCCTCGGGACACTCTCCCCTCCACCCGAGACAGTCTCCCCTCCTCCCGGGACACTCTCCCCTCTCCCCGGGACACTCACGCCACACCTCGGGACACTCTCCCCTCCCCTCCCCCCGGGACACTCGCCCCTCTCCCCGGGACACTCTCCCCTCCCCCTGGGACACTCTCCCCTCCCCTCTCCTCGGGACACTCTCCCCTCCCCCCCGAGACACTCGCCCCTCTCCCCGGGACACTCTCCCCTCCCCCTGGGACACTCTCCCCTCCCCTCTCCTCGGGACACTCTCCCCTCCCCCCCGTGACACTCTCCCCTCCCCCCGGGACACTCTCCCCTCTCCCCGGGACACTCACGCCACACCTCGGGACACTCTCCCCTCCCCTCCCCCCGGGACACTCTCCCCTCCCCTCGGGACACTCTCCGCTCCCCTCTCCTCGGGACACACTCCCCTACCCGCGGAGACACTCTCCCCTCCCCCCGGGACAGTCTCCCTTCCTCCCGGGACACTCTCGCCTCCCCTCCCCCTGGGAAACTCTCCACTCCCCTCGGGACACTCTCCCCTCCCCTCCCCCCGGGACACTCTCCCCTCCCCTCGGGACACTCTCCCCTCCCCTCTCCTCGGGACACACTCCCCTACCCGCGGAGACACTCTCCCCTCCCCCGGGACACTCTCCCCTCCCCCCGAGACACACTCCCCTACCCCGAGACACTCTCCCCTCCCCCGAGACACTCTCCCTCCCCCCGTGACACTCTCCACTCCCCCGAGACACTCTCCCCTCCCCCCGAGATACTCTCCCCTCCCCCCGAGACACTCTCCCCTCCCCCCGAGACACTCTTCCCTCCCACCGAGACACTCTCCCCTCCCCCCAAGACACTCTCCACTCCCACCGAGACACTCTCCACTCCCCCGAGACATTCTCTCCTCCCCCTGAGACACTCTCCCCTCCCCCGAGACACTCTCCCTCCCCCCGTGACACTCTCCCCTCCCCCCGTGACACTCTCCCCTCCCCCCGGGACACTCGCCCCTCTCCCCGGGACACTCTCCCCTCCCCCTGGGACACTCTCCCCTCCCCTCTCCTCGGGACACTCTCCCCTCCCCCCCGAGACACTCTCCCCTCCCCCCGTGACACTCTCCCCTCCCCCCGGGACACTCTCCCCTCTCCCCGGGACACTCACGCCACACCTCGGGACACTCTCCCCTCCCCTCCCCCCGGGACACTCTCCCCTCCCCTCGGGACACTCTCCCCTCCCCTCTCCTCGGGACACACTCCCCTACCCGCGGAGACACTCTCCCCTCTCCCCGGGACAGTCTCCCTTCCTCCCGGGACACTCTCCCCTCCCCTCCCTCTGGGAAACTCTCCACTCCCCTCGGGACACTCTCCCCTCCCCTCCCCCCGGGACACTCTCCCCTCCCCTCGGGACACTCTCCCCTCCCCTCTCCTCGGGACACACTCCCCTAACCGCGGAGACACTCTCCCCTCCCCCGGGACACTCTCCCCTCCCCCCGAGACACACTCCCCTACCCCGAGACACTCTCCCCTCCCCCGAGACACTCTCCCTCCCCCCGTGACACTCTCCACTCCCCCGAGACACTCTCCCCTCCCCCCGAGACACTCTCCCCTCCCCCCGAGACACTCTCCCCTCCCCCCGAGACACTCTTCCCTCCCACCGAGACACTCTCCCCTCCCCCCAAGACACTCTCCACTCCCACCGAGACACTCTCCACTCCCCCGAGACATTCTCTCCTCCCCCTGAGACACTCTCCCCTCCCCCGAGACACTCTCCCTCCCCCCGTGACACTCTCCCCTCCCCCCGTGACACTCTCCCCTCCCCCCGGGACACTCTCCCCTCTCCCCGGGACACTCACGCCACACCTCGGGACACTCTCCCCTCCCCTCCCCCCGGGACACTCGCCCCTCTCCCCGGGACACTCTCCCCTCCCCTCTCCTCGGGACACACTCCCCTACCCGCGGAGACACTCTCCCCTCCCCCCGGGACAGTCTCCCTTCCTCCCGGGACACTCTCCCCTCCCCTCCCCCTGGGAAACTCTCCACTCCCCTCGGGACACTCTCCCCTCCCCTCCCCCCGGGACACTCTCCCCTCCCCTCGGGACACTCTCCCCTCCCCTCCCCTCGGGACACTCTCCCCTCTCCTCTCCTCGGGACACACTCCCCTACCCGCGGAGACACTCTCCCCTCCCCCGGGACACTCTCCCCTCCCCCCGAGACACACTCCCCTACCCCGAGACACTCTCCCCTCCCCCGAGACACTCTCCCTCCCCCCGTGACACTCTCCACTCCCCCGAGACACTCTCCCCTCCCCCCGAGACACTCTCCCCTCCCCCCGAGACACTCTCCCCTCCCCCCGAGACACTCTTCCCTCCCACCGAGACACTCTCCCCTCCCCCCGAGACACTCTCCCCTCCCCCCGAGACACTCTCCCCTCCCCCCGAGACACTCTTCCCTCCCACCGAGACACTCTCCCCTCCCCCCAAGACACTCTCCACTCCCACCGAGGCACTCTCCACTCCCCCGAGACATTCTCTCCTCCCCCTGAGACACTCTCCCCTCCCCCGAGACACTCTCCCTCCCCCCGTGACACTCTCCCCTCCCCCCTGAGACACTCTCCCCTCCCCCGAGACACTCTCCCTCCCCCCGAGACACTCTCCCTCCCCCCGTGACACTCTCCCCTCCCCCCGGGACACTCTCCCCTCTCCCCTCGACACTCTCCCCTCCCCCTGGGACACTCTCCCCTCCCCTCTCCTCGGGACAATCTCCCCTCCCCCCCGAGACACACTCCCCTCCCCTCGGGACACTCTCCCCTCCACCCGAGACAGTCTCCCCTCCTCCCGGGACACTCTCCCCTCCCCCCGTGACACTCTCCCCTCCCCCCGTGACACTCTCCCCTCCCCCCGGGACACTCTCCCCTCTCCCCGGGACACTCACGCCACACCTCGGGACACTCTCCCCTCCCCTCCCCCTGGGAAACTCTCCACTCCCCTCGGGACACTCTCCCCTCCCCTCCCCCCGGGACACTCTCCACTCCCCTCGGGACACTCTCCCCTCCCCTCTCCTCGGGACACACTCCCCTACCCGCGGAGACACTCTCCCCTCCCCCCGTGACACTCTCCCCTCCCCCCGGGACACTCTCCCCTCTCCCCGGGACACTCTCCCCTCTCCCCGGGACACTCTCCCCTCTCCCCGGGACACTCACGCCACACCTCGGGACACTCTCCCCTCCCCTCCCCCCGGGACACTCGCCCCTCTCCCCGGGACAATCTCCCCTCCCCCTGGGACACTCTCCCCTCCCCTCTCCTCGGGACACTCTCCCCTCCCCCCCGAGACACTCTCCCCTCCCCTCGGGACACTCTCCCCTCCCCCCGGGACACTCTCCCCTCCTCCCGGGACACTCTCCCCTCCCCCCGTGACGCTCTCCCCTCCCCCCGGGAAACTCTCCCCTCTCCCCGGGACACTCACGCCACACCTCGGGACACTCTCCCCTCCCCTCCCCCCGGGACACTCTCCCCCTCCCCTCGGGACACTCTCCCCTCCCCTCCCCCCGGGACAGTCTCCCTTCCTCCCGGGACACTCTCCCCTCCCCTCCCCCTGGGAAACTCTCCACTCCCCTCGGGACACTCTCCCCTCCCCTCCCCCCGGGACACTCTCCCCTCCCCTCGGGACACTCTCCCCTCCCCTCTCCTCGGGACACACTCCCCTACCCGCGGAGACACTCTCCCCTCCCCCGGGACACTCTCCCCTCCCCCCGAGACTCACTCCCCTACCCCGAGACACTCTCCCCTCCCCGAGACACTCTCCCTCCCCCCGTGACACTCTCCACTCCCCCGAGACACTCTCCCCTCCCCCGAGACACTCTCCCCTCCCCCCGAGACACTCTCCCCTCCCCCCAAGACACTCTCCACTCCCACCGAGACATTCTCCACTCCCCCGAGACATTCTCTCCTCCCCCGAGACACTCTCCCCTCCCCTCTCCTCGGGACACACTTCCCTACCCGCGGAGACACTCTCCCCTCCCCGGGGACACTCTCTCCTCCCCCCGTGACACTCTCCCCTCCCCCCGGGACACTCTCCCCTCTCCCCGGGACACTCACGCCACACCTCGGGACACTCTCCCCACCCCTCCCCCCGGGACACTCTCCCCTCCCCTCGGGACACTCTCCCCTCCCTCCCCCCGGGACACTCTCCCCTCCCCCTGGGACACTCTCCCCTCCCCTCTCCTCGGGACACTCTCCCCTCCCCCCGGGACACTCTCCCCTCCCCCCGAGACACACTCCCCTCTCCTCGGGACACACTCCCCTACCCGCGGAGACACTCTCCCCTCCCCCGGGACACTCTCCCCTCCCCCCGAGACACACTCCCCTACCCCGAGACACTCTCCCCTCCCCCGAGACACTCTCCCTCCCCCCGTGACACTCTCCACTCCCCCGAGACACTCTCCCCTCCCCCCGAGATACTCTCCCCTCCCCCCGAGACACTCTCCCCTCCCCCCGAGACACTCTTCCCTCCCACCGAGACACTCTCCCCTCCCCCCAAGACACTCTCCACTCCCCCGAGACACTCTCCCCTCCCCCCGAGACACTCTCCCCTCCCCCCCGAGACACTCTTCCCTCCCACCGAGACACTCTCCCCTCCCCCCAAGACACTCTCCACTCCCACCGAGACACTCTCCACTCCCCCGAGACATTCTCTCCTCCCCCTGAGACACTCTCCCCTCCCCCGAGACACTCTCCCCTCCCCCCGTGACACTCTCCCCTCCCCCCGTGACACTCTCCCCTCCCCCCGGGACACTCGCCCCTCTCCCCGGGACACTCTCCCCTCCCCCTGGGACACTCTCCCCTCCCCTCTCCTCGGGACACTCTCCCCTCCCCCCCGAGACACTCTCCCCCTCCCCCGTGACACTCTCCCCTCCCCCCGGGACTCTCCCCTCTCCCCGGGACACTCACGCCACACCTCGGGACACTCTCCCCTCCCCTCCCCCCGGGACACCTCTCCCCTCCCCTCGGGACACTCTCCCCTCCCCTCTCCTCGGGACACACTCCCCTACCCGCGGAGACACTCTCCCCTCTCCCCGGGACAGTCTCCCTTCCTCCCGGGACACTCTCCCCTCCCCTCCCTCTGGGAAACTCTCCACTCCCCTCGGGACACTCTCCCCTCCCTCCCCCCGGGACACTCTCCCCTCCCCTCGGGACACTCTCCCCTCCCCTCTCCTCGGGACACACTCCCCTACCCGCGGAGGACACTCTCCCCTCCCCCGGGACACTCTCCCTTCCCCCCGAGACACACTCCCCTACCCCGAGACACTCTCCCCTCCCCCGAGACACTCTCCCTCCCCCGTGACACTCTCCACTCCCCCGAGACACTCTCCCCTCCCCCAGAGACACTCTCCCCTCCCCCCGAGACACTCTCCCCTCCCCCCGAGACACTCTTCCCTCCCACCGAGACACTCTCCCCTCCCCCCAAGACACTCTCCACTCCCACCGAGACACTCTCCACTCCCCCGAGACATTCTCTCCTCCCCCTGAGACACTCTCCCCTCCCCCGAGACACTCTCCCTCCCCCCGTGACACTCTCCCCTCCCCCCGTGACACTCTCCCCTCCCCCCGGGACACTCTCCCCTCTCCCCGGACACTCACGCCACACCTCGGGACACTCTCCCTCCCCTCCCCCCGGGACACTCGCCCCTCTCCCCGGGACACTCTCCCCTCCCCTCTCCCCGGGACACTCTCCCCTCCCCTCTCCCCGGGACACTCACGCCACACCTCGGGACACTCTCCCCTCCCCTCTCCCCGGGACACTCACGCCACACCTCGGGACACTCTCCCCTCCCCTCCCCCCGAGACACTCTCCCCTCCCCCCGAGACACTCTCCCCTCCCCCCGAGACACTCTTCCCTCCCACCGAGACACTCTGCCCTCCCCCCGAGACACACTCCCCTCCCCCCGAGACACTCTCCCCTCCCCCCGAGACACTCTTCCCTCCCACCGAGACACTCTCCCCTCCCCCCAAGACACTCTCCACTCCCACCGAGGCACTCTCCACTCCCCCGAGACATTCTCTCCTCCCCCTGAGACACTCTCCCCTCCCCCGAGACACTCTCCCTCCCCCCGTGACACTCTCCCCTCCCCCCGTGACACTCTCCCCTCCCCCCGGGACACTCTCCCCTCTCCCTCGACACTCTCCCCTCCCCCTGGGACACTCTCCCCTCCCCTCTCCTCGGGACAATCTCCCCTCCCCCCCGAGACACACTCCCCTCCCCTCGGGACACTCTCCCCTCCACCCGAGACAGTCTCCCCTCCTCCCGGGACACTCTCCCCTCCCCCGTGACACTCTCCCCTCCTCCCGTGACACTCTCCCCTCCCCCCGGGACACTCTCCCCTCTCCCCGGGGACACTCACGCCACACCTCGGGACACTCTCCCCTCCCCCTCCCCTGGGAAACTCTCCACTCCCCTCGGGACACTCTCCCCTCCCCTCCCCCCGGGACACTCTCCACTCCCCTCGGGACACTCTCCCCTCCCCTCCCCCCGGGACACTCTCCCCTCTCCCCGGGACACTCACGCCACACCTCGGGACACTCTCCCCTCCCCTCCCCCCGGGACACTCGCCCCTCTCCCCGGGACACTCTCCCCTCCCCCTGGGACACTCTCCCCTCCCCTCTCCTCGGGACACTCTCCCCTCCCCCCCGAGACACTCTCCCCTCCCCTCGGGACACTCTCCCCTCCCCCCCGGGACACTCTCCCCTCCTCCCCGGGACACTCTCCCCTCCCCCCGTGACGCTCTCCCCTCCCCCCGGGACACTCTCCCCTCTCCCCGGGACACTCACGCCACACCTCGGGACACTCTCCCTCCCCCCGGGACAGTCTCCCTTCCTCCCGGGACACTCTCCCCTCCCCTCCCCCTGGGAAACTCTCCACTCCCCTCGGGACACTCTCCCCTCCCCTCCCCCCGGGACACTCTCCCCTCCCCTCGGGACACTCTCCCCCCCCTCTCCTCGGGACACACTCCCCTACCCGCGGAGACACTCTCCCCTCCCCCGGGACACTCTCCCCTCCCCCCGAGACTCACTCCCCTACCCCGAGACACTCTCCCCTCCCCCGAGACACTCTCCCTCCCCCCGTGACACTCTCCACTCCCCCGAGACACTCTCCCCGCCCCCCGAGACACTCTCCCCTCCCCCCGAGACACTCTTCCCTCCCACCGAGACACTCTCCCCTCCCCCCAAGACACTCTCCACTCCCACCGAGACATTCTCCACTCCCGCGAGACATTCTCTCCTCCCCCGAGACACTCTCCCCCTCCCCTCTCCTCGGGACACACTTCCCTACCCGCGGAGACACTCTCCCCTCCCCGGGGACACTCTCTCCTCCCCCCGAGACACTCTTCCCTCCCACCGAGACACTCTCTCCTCCCCCCGGGGACACTCTCTCCTCCCCCCCGTGACACTCTCCCCTCCCCCCGGGACACTCACGCCACACCTCGGGACACTCTCCCCACCCCTCCCCCCGGGACACTCTCCCCTCCCCCCGGGACACTCTCCCCTCTCCCCGGGACACTCACGCCACACCTCGGGACACTCTCCCCACCCCTCCCCCCGGGACACTCTCCCCTCCCCTCGGGACACTCTCCCCTCCCCTCCCCCCGGGACACTCTCCCCTCCCCCTGGGACACTCTCCCCTCCCCTCTCCTCGGGACACTCTCCCCTCCCCCCCGAGACACACTCCCCTCCCCTCGGGACACTCTCCCCTCCACCCGAGACAGTCTCCCCTCCTCCCGGGACACTCTCCCCTCCCCCCGTGACACTCTCCCCTCCCCCCGGGACACTCTCCCCTCTCCCCGGGACACTCACGCCACACCTCGGGACACTCTCCCCTCCCCTCCCCCTGGGACACTCGCCCCTCTCCCCGGGACACTCTCCCCTCCCCCTGGGACACTCTCCCCTCCCCTCTCCTCGGGACTCTCTCCCCTCCCCCCCGAGACACACTCCCCTCCCCCCGGGACACTCTCCCCTCTCCCCGGACACTCACGCCACACCTCGGGACACTCTCCCCTCCCCTCCCCCCGGGACACTCTCCCCTCCCCTCGGGACACTCTCCCCTCCCCTCTCCTCGGGACACACTTCCCTACCCGCGGAAACACTCTCCCCTCCCCCGAAACACTCTCTCCTCCCCCCGAGACACTCTTCCCTCCCACTGAGACACTCTCCCCTCCCCCCGTGACACTCTCCCATCCCCCCGGGACACTCTCCCCTCCCCCCGAGACACTCTCCCCTCCCCCCGGGACACTCTCCCCTCTCCCCGGGACACTCACGCCACACCTCGGGACACTCTCCCCTCCCCTCCCCCCGGGACACTCTCCCCTCACCTCGGGACACTCTCCCCTCCCCTCCCCCCGGGACACTCTCCCCTCCCGTCGGGACACTCTCCCCTCCCCTCTCCTCGGGACACACTCCCCCAGCCGCGGAGACACTCTCCCCTCCCCCGGGACACTCTCCCCTCCCCCCGAGACACACTCCCCTACTCCGAGACACTCTCCCCTCCCCCGAGACACTCTCCCTCCCCCCGTGACACTCTCCACTCCCCCGAGACACGCTCCCCTCCCCCCGAGACACTCTTCCCTCCCCCCAAGACACTCTCCACTCCCCCGAGACACTCTCCACTCCCCCGAGACATTCTCTCCTCCCCCTGAGACACTCTCCCCTCCCCCGAGACACTCTCCCTCCCCCCGTGACACTCTCCCCTCCCCCCGGGACACACTCCCCTCTCCCCGGGACATTCTCCCCTCCCCCCTGGGACACTCTCCCCTCCCCTCTCCTCGGGACACTCTCCCCTCCCCCCGAGACACACTCCCCTCCCCTCGGGACACTCTCCCCTCCACCCGAGACAGTCTCCCCTCCTCCCGGGACACTCTCCCCTCCCCCCGTGACACTCTCCCCTCCCCCCGGGACACTCTCCCCTCTCCCCGGGACACTCACGCCACACCTCGGGACACTCTCCCCTCCCCACCCCCTGGGAAACTCTTCACTCCCCTCGGGACACTCTCCCCTCCCCTCCCCCCGGGACACTCGGCCCTCTCCCCGGGACACTCTCCCCTCCCCCTGGGACACTCTCCCCTCCCCTCTCCTCGGGACACTCTCCCCTCCCCCCCGAGACACTCTCCCCTCCCCTCGGGACACTCTCCCCTCCCCCGGGACACTCTCCCCTCCTCCCGGGACACTCTCCCCTCCCCTCTCCTCGGGACACTCTCCCCTCCCCCTGGGACACTCTCCCCTCCCCTCTCCTCGGGACACTCTCCCCTCCCACCCGAGACACTCTCCCCTCCCCCCGAGACACTCTTCCCTCCCACCGAGACACTCTCCCCTCCCCCCGAGACACTCTCCCCTCCCCCCGAGACACTCTCCCCTCCCCCCGAGACACTCTTCCCTCCCACCGAGACACTCTCCCCTCCCCCCAAGACACTCTCCACTCCCACCGAGGCACTCTCCACTCCCCCGAGACATTCTCTCCTCCCCCTGAGACACTCTCCCCTCCCCCGAGACACTCTCCCTCCCCCCGTGACACTCTCCCCTCCCCCCGTGACACTCTCCCCTCCCCCCGGGACACTCTCCCCTCTCCCCTCGACACTCTCCCCTCCCCCTGGGACACTCTCCCCTCCCCTCTCCTCGGGACAATCTCCCCTCCCCCCCGAGACACACTCCCCTCCCCTCGGGACACTCTCCCCTCCACCCGAGACAGTCTCCCCTCCTCCCGGGACACTCTCCCCTCCCCCCGGAACACTCTCCCCTCCTCCCGTGACACTCTCCCCTCCCCCCGGGACACTCTCCCCTCTCCCCGGGACACTCACGCCACACCTCGGGACACTCTCCCCTCCCCTCCCCCTGGGAAACTCTCCACTCCCCTCGGGACACTCTCCCCTCCCCTCCCCCCGGGACACTCTCCACTCCCCTCGGGACACTCTCCCCTCCCCTCCCCCCGGGACACTCTCCCCTCTCCCCGGGACACTCACGCCACACCTCGGGACACTCTCCCCTCCCCTCCCCCCGGGACACTCGCCCCTCTCCCCGGGACACTCTCCCCTCCCCCTGGGACACTCTCCCCTCCCCTCTCCTCGGGACACTCTCCCCTCCCCCCCGAGACACTCTCCCCTCCCCTCGGGACACTCTCCCCTCCCCCCGGGACACTCTCCCCTCCTCCCGGGACACTCTCCCCTCCCCCCGTGACGCTCTCCCCTCCCCCCGGGACACTCTCCCCTCTCCCCGGGACACTCACGCCACACCTCGGGACACTCTCCCCTCCCCTCCCCCCGGGACAGTCTCCCTTCCTCCCGGGACACTCTCCCCTCCCCTCCCCCTGGGAAACTCTCCACTCCCCTCGGGACACTCTCCCCTCCCCTCCCCCCGGGACACTCTCCCCTCCCCTCGGGACACTCTCCCCCCCCCTCTCCTCGGGACACACTCCCCTACCCGCGGAGACACTCTCCCCTCCCCCGGGACACTCTCCCCTCCCCCCGAGACTCACTCCCCTACCCCGAGACACTCTCCCCTCCCCCGAGACACTCTCCCTCCCCCCGTGACACTCTCCACTCCCCCGAGACACTCTCCCCGCCCCCCGAGACACTCTCCCCTCCCCCCGAGACACTCTTCCCTCCCACCGAGACACTCTCTCCTCCCCCGAGACACTCTCCCCTCCCCTCTCCTCGGGACACACTTCCCTACCCGCGGAGACACTCTCCCCTCCCCGGGGACACTCTCTCCTCCCCCCGAGACACTCTTCCCTCCCACCGAGACACTCTCTCCTCCCCCCGGGGACACTCTCTCCTCCCCCCGTGACACTCTCCCCTCCCCCCGGGACACTCACGCCACACCTCGGGACACTCTCCCCACCCCTCCCCCCGGGACACTCTCCCCTCCCCCCGGGACACTCTCCCCTCTCCCCGGGACACTCACGCCACACCTCGGGACACTCTCCCCACCCCTCCCCCCGGGACACTCTCCCCTCCCCTCGGGACACTCTCCCCTCCCCTCCCCCCGGGACACTCTCCCCTCCCCCTGGGACACTCTCCCCTCCCCTCTCCTCGGGACACTCTCCCCTCCCCCCCGAGACACACTCCCCTCCCCTCGGGACACTCTCCCCTCCACCCGAGACAGTCTCCCCTCCTCCCGGGACACTCTCCCCTCCCCCCGTGACACTCTCCCCTCCCCCCGGGACACTCTCCCCTCTCCCCGGGACACTCACGCCACACCTCGGGACACTCTCCCCTCCCCTCCCCCTGGGACACTCGCCCCTCTCCCCGGGACACTCTCCCCTCCCCCTGGGACACTCTCCCCTCCCCTCTCCTCGGGACTCTCTCCCCTCCCCCCCGAGAAACACTCCCCTCCCCTCGGGACACTCTCCCCTCCACCCGAGACAGTCTCCCCTCCTCCCGGGACACTCTCCCCTCTCCCCGGGACACTCACGCCACACCTCGGGACACTCTCCCCTCCCCTCCCCCCGGGACACTCTCCCCTCCCCTCGGGACACTCTCCCCTCCCCTCTCCTCGGGACACACTTCCCTACCCGCGGAGACACTCTCCCCTCCCCCGAAACACTCTCTCCTCCCCCCGAGACACTCTTCCCTCCCACTGAGACACTCTCCCTCCCCCCCGTGACACTCTCCCATCCCCCCGGGACACTCTCCCCTCCCCCCGAGACACTCTCCCCTCCCCCCGGGACACTCTCCCCTCTCCCCGGGACACTCACGCCACACCTCGGGACACTCTCCCCTCCCCTCCCCCCGGGACACTCTCCCCTCACCTCGGGACACTCTCCCCTCCCCTCCCCCCGGGACACTCTCCCCTCCCGTCGGGACACTCTCCCCTCCCCTCTCCTCGGGACACACTCCCCCAGCCGCGGAGACACTCTCCCCTCCCCCGGGACACTCTCCCCTCCCCCCGAGACACACTCCCCTACTCCGAGACACTCTCCCCTCCCCCGAGACACTCTCCCTCCCCCCGTGACACTCTCCACTCCCCCGAGACACGCTCCCCTCCCCCCGGGACACTTTTCCCTCCCCCCAAGACACTCTCCACTCCCCCCGAGACACTCTTCCCTCCCCCCAAGACACTCTCCACTCCCCCGAGACACTCTCCACTCCCCCGAGACATTCTCTCCTCCCCCTGAGACACTCTCCCCTCCCCCGAGACACTCTCCCTCCCCCCGTGACACTCTCCCCTCCCCCCGGGACACTCTCCCCTCTCCCCGGGACATTCTCCCCTCCCCCTGGGACACTCTCCCCTCCCCTCTCCTCGGGACACTCTCCCCTCCCCCCCGAGACACACTCCCCTCCCCTCGGGACACTCTCCCCTCCACCCGAGACAGTCTCCCCTCCTCCCGGGACACTCTCCCCTCCCCCCGTGACACTCTCCCCTCCCCCCGGGACACTCTCCCCTCTCCCCGGGACACTCACGCCACACCTCGGGACACTCTCCCCTCCCCACCCCCATGGGAAACTCTTCACTCCCCTCGGGACACTCTCCCCTCCCCTCCCCCCGGGACACTCGGCCCTCTCCCCGGGACACTCTCCCCTCCCCCTGGGACACTCTCCCCTCCCCTCTCCTCGGGACACTCTCCCCTCCCCCCAGAGACACACTCCCCTCCCCTCGGGACACTCTCCCCTCCACCCGAGACAGTCTCCCCTCCTCCCGGGACACTCTCCCCTCCCCCCGTGACACTCTCCCCTCCCCCCGGGACACTCTTCCCTCCCACCGAGACACTCTCCCCTCCCCCAAGACACTCTCCACTCCCACCGAGACACTCTCCCCTCCCCCCAAGACACTCTCCACTCCCCCGAGACACTCTCCCCTCCCCCCGAGACACTCTCCCTCCCCCCGGGACACTCTCCCCTCCCCCCGGGACACTCTCCCCTCTCCCCGGGACACTCACGCCACACCTCGTGACACTCTCCCTCCCCTCCCCCCGGGACACTCGCCCCTCTCCCCGGGACACTCTCCCCTCCCCCTGGGACACTCTCCCCTCCCCTCTCCTCAGGACACTCTCCCCTCCCCCCCGAGACACACTCCCCTCCCCTCGGGACACTCTCCCCTCCACCCGAGACAGTCTCCCCTCCTCCCGGGACACTCTCCCCTCCCCCCGTGACACTCTCCCCTCCCCCCGGGACACTCTCCCCTCTCCCCGGGACACTCACGCCACACCTCGGGACACTCTCCCCTCCCCTCCCCCTGGGAAACTCTCCACTCCCCTCGGGACACTCTCCCCTCCCCTCCCCCCGGGACACTCTCCCCTCGGGACACTCGGCACCCGGGACACCTCCCCTCCCCCCGGGACACTCTCCCCTCTCCCCGGGACACTCACGCCACACCTCGGGACACTCTCCCCTCCCCTCCCCCCGGGACACTCGCCCCTCTCCCCGGGACACTCTCCCCTCCCCCTGGGACACTCTCCCCTCCTCCCGGGACACTCTCCCCTCCCCCCGTGACGCTCTCCCCTCCCCCCGGGACACTCTCCCCTCTCCCCGGGACACTCACGCCACACCTCGGGACACTCTCCCCTCCCCTCCCCCGGGACAGTCTCCCTTCCTCCCGGGACACTCTCCCCTCCCCTCCCCCTGGGAAACTCTCCACTCCCCTCGGGACACTCTCCCCTCCCCTCCCCCCGGGACACTCTCCCCTCCCCTCGGGACACTCTCCCCCCCCCTCTCCTCGGGGCACACTCCCCTACCCGCGGAGACACTCTCCCCTCCCCCGGGACACTCTCCCCTCCCCCGAGACTCACTCCCCTACCCCGAGACACTCTCCCCTCCCCCGAGACACTCTCCCTCCCCCCGTGACACTCTCCACTCCCCCGAGACACTCTCCCCTCCCCCCGAGACACTCTCCCCTCCCCCCGAGACACTCTTCCCTCCCACCGAGACACTCTCCCCTCCCCCAAGACACTCTCCACTCCCCCGAGACACTCTCCCCGCCCCCCGAGACACTCTCCCCTCCCCCCAAGACACTCTCTCCTCCCCCGAGACACTCTCCCCTCCCCTCTCCTCGGGACACACTTCCCTACCCGCGGAGACACTCTCCCCTCCCCGGGGACACTCTCTCCTCCCCCCGAGACACTCTTCCCTCCCACCGAGACACTCTCCCCTCCCCCCGTGACACTCTCCCCTCCCCCCGGGACACTCTCCCCTCCCCCCGTGACACTCTCCCCTCCCCCCGGGACACTCACGCCACACCTCGGGACACTCTCCCCACCCCTCCCCCCGGGACACTCTCCCCTCCCCCCGGGACACTCTCCCCTCCCCTCGGGACACTCTCCCTCCCCTCCCCCCGGGACACTCTCCCCTCCCCCTGGGACACTCTCCCCTCCCCTCTCCTCGGGACACTCTCCCCTCCCCCCCGAGACACACTCCCCTCCCCTCGGGACACTCTCCCCTCCACCCGAGACAGTCTCCCCTCCTCCCGGGACACTCTCCCCTCCCCCCGTGACACTCTCCCCTCCCCCCGGGACACTCTCCCCTCTCCCCGGGACACTCACGCCACACCTCGGGACACTCTCCCCTCCCCCCGTGACACTCTCCCCTCCCCCCGGGACACTCTCCCCTCTCCCCGGGACACTCACGCCACACCTCGGGACACTCTCCCCTCCCCCCGTGACACTCTCCCCTCCCCCCGGGACACTCTCCCCTCTCCCCGGGACACTCACGCCACACCTCGGGACACTCTCCCCTCCCCTCCCCCTGGGACACTCGCCCCTCTCCCCGGGACACTCTCCCCTCCCCCTGGGACACTCTCCCCTCCCCTCTCCTCGGGACTCTCTCCCCTCCCCCCCGAGAAACACTCCCCTCCCCTCGGGACACTCTCCCCTCCACCCGAGACAGTCTCCCCTCCTCCCGGGACACTCTCCCCTCCCCCCGTGACACTCTCCCCTCCCCCCGGGATACTCTCCCCTCTCCCCGGACACTCACGCCACACCTCGGGACACTCTCCCCTCCCCTCCCCCCGGGACACTCTCCCCTCCCCTCGGGACACTCTCCCCTCCCCTCTCCTCGGGACACACTTCCCTACCCGCGGAGACACTCTCCCCTCCCCCGAAACACTCTCTCCTCCCCCCGAGACACTCTTCCCTCCCACTGAGACACTCTCCCCTCCCCCCGTGACACTCTCCCATCCCCCCGGGACACTCTCCCCTCCCCCCGAGACACTCTCCCCTCCCCCCGGGACACTCTCCCCTCTCCCCGGGACACTCACGCCACACCTCGGGACACTCTCCCCTCCCCTCCCCCCGGGACACTCTCCCCTCACCTCGGGACACTCTCCCCTCCCTCCCCCCGGGACACTCTCCCCTCCCGTCGGGACACTCTCCCCCCTCCCCTCTCCTCGGGACACACTCCCCCAGCCGCGGAGACACTCTCCCCTCCCCCGGGACACTCTCCCCTCCCCCCGAGACACACTCCTCTACTCCGAGACACTCTCCCCTCCCCCGAGACACTCTCCCTCCCCCCGTGACACTCTCCACTCCCCCGAGACACTCTCCCCTCCCCCCGAGACACTCTCCCCTCCCCCGAGACACGCTCCCCTCCCCCCGAGACACACTCCCCTACTCCGAGACACTCTCCCCTCCCCCGAGACACTCTCCCTCCCCCCGTGACACTCTCCACTCCCCCGAGACACTCTTCCCTCCCCCCAAGACACTCTCCACTCCCCCGAGACACTCTCCACTCCCCCGAGACATTCTCTCCTCCCCCTGAGACACTCTCCCCTCCCCCGAGACACTCTCCCTCCCCCCGTGACACTCTCCCCTCCCCCCGGGACACTCTCCCCTCTCCCCGGGACATTCTCCCCTCCCCCTGGGACACTCTCCCCTCCCCTCTCTTCGGGACACTCTCCCCTCCCCCCCGAGACACACTCCCCTCCCCTCGGGACACTCTCCCCTCCACCCGAGACAGTCTCCCCTCCTCCCGGGACACTCTCCCCTCCCCCCGTGACACTCTCCCCTCCCCCCGGGACACTCTCCCCTCTCCCCGGGACACTCACGCCACACCTCGGGACACTCTCCCCTCCCCACCCCCATGGGAAACTCTTCACTCCCCTCGGGACACTCTCCCCTCCCCTCCCCCCGGGACACTCGGCCCTCTCCCCGGGACACTCTCCCCTCCCCCTGGGACACTCTCCCCTCCCCTCTCCTCGGGACACTCTCCCCTCCCCCCAGAGACACACTCCCCTCCCCTCGGGACACTCTCCCCTCCACCCGAGACAGTCTCCCCTCCTCCCGGGACACTCTCCCCTCCCCCCGTGACACTCTCCCCTCCCCCCGGGACACTCTCCCTCTCCCCGGGACACTCACGCCACACCTCGGGACACTCTCCCCTCCCCTCCCCCTGGGAAACTCTCCACTCCCCTCGGGACACTCTCCCCTCCCCTACCCCCGGGACACTCTCCCCTCCCCTCGGGACACTCTCCCCTCCCCCCGGGACACTCTCCCCTCCCCTCGGGACACTCTCCCCTCCCCTCTCCTCGGGACACACTTCCCTACCCGCGGAGACACTCTCCCCTCCCCCGGGACACTCTCTCCTCCCCCCGAGACACTCTTCCCTCCCACCGAGACACTCTCCCCTCCCCCCGTGACACTCTCCCCTCCCCCCGGGACACTCTCCCCTCTCCCCGGGCCACTCACGCCACACCTCGGGACACTCTCCCCTCCCCTCCCCCCGGGACACTCTCCCCTCCCCTCGGGACACTCTCCCCTCCCCTCCCCCCGGGACACTCTCCCCTCCCCTCGGGACACTCTCCCCTCCCCTCTCCTCGGGACACACTCCCCTCCCCTCGGGACACTCTCCCCTCCCCTCCCCCCGGGACACTCTCCCCTCCCCTCGGGACACTCTCCCCTCCCCTCCCCCCGGGACACTCTCCCCTCCCCTCGGGACACTCTCCCCTCCCCTCTCCTCGGGACACACTCCCCTACCCGCGGAGACACTCTCCCCTCCCCCGGGACACTCTCCCCTCCCCCCGAGACACACTCCCCTACCCCGAGACACTCTCCCCTCCCCCGAGACACTCTCCCTCCCCCCGTGACACTCTCCACTCCCCCGAGACACTCTCCCCTCCCCCCGAGACACTCTCCCCTCCCCCCGAGACACTCTTCCCTCCCACCGAGACACTCTCCCCTCCCCCCAAGACACTCTCCACTCCCACCGAGACACTCTCCCCTCCCCCCAAGACACTCTCCACTCCCCGAGACACTCTCCCCTCCCCCCGAGACACTCTCCCTCCCCCCGGGACACTCTCCCCTCCCCCCGGGACACTCTCCCCTCTCCCCGGGACACTCACGCCACACCTCGTGACACTCTCCCCTCCCCTCCCCCCGGGACACTCGCCCCTCTCCCCGGGACACTCTCCCCTCCCCCTGGGACACTCTCCCCTCCCCTCTCCTCAGGACACTCTCCCCTCCCCCCCGAGACACACTCCCCTCCCCTCGGGACACTCTCCCCTCCACCCGAGACAGTCTCCCCTCCTCCCGGGACACTCTCCCCTCCCCCCGTGACACTCTCCCCTCCCCCCGGGACACTCTCCCCTCTCCCCGGGACACTCACGCCACACCTCGGGACACTCTCCCCTCCCCTCCCCCTGGGAAACTCTCCACTCCCCTCGGGACACTCTCCCCTCCCCTCCCCCCGGGACACTCTCCACTCCCCTCGGGACACTCTCCCCTCCCCTCCCCCCGGGACACTCGCCCCTCTCCCCGGGACACTCTCCCCTCCCCCTGGGACACTCTCCCCTCCCCTCTCCTCGGGACACTCTCCCCTCCCCCCCGAGACACTCTCCCCTCCCCTCGGGACACTCTCCCCTCCCCCCGGGACACTCTCCCCTCCTCCCGGGACACTCTCCCCTCCCCTCTCCTCGGGACACTCTCCCCTCCCCCTGGGACACTCTCCCCTCCCCTCTCCTCGGGACACTCTCCCCTCCCACCCGAGACACTCTCCCCTCCCCCCGAGACACTCTCCCCTCCCCCGAGACACTCTCCCTCCCCCCGTGACACTCTCCACTCCCCCGAGACACTCTCTCCTCCCCCCGAGACACTCTCCCCTCCCCCGAGACACTCTCCCTCCCCCCGTGACACTCTCCACTCCCCCGAGACACTCTCTCCTCCCCCCGAGACACTCTCCCCTCCCCCCGAGACACTCTCCCCTCCCCCTGGGACACTCTCCCCTCCCCTCTCCTCGGGACACTCTCCCCTCCCCCCCGAGACACTCTCCCCTCCTCCCGAGACACTCTCCCCTCCCCCGAGACACTCTCCCTCCCCCCGTGACACTCTCCACTCCCCCGAGACACTCTCTCCTCCCCCCGAGACACACTCCCCTCCCCCCGAGACACTCTCCCCTCCCCCGAGACACTCTCCCTCCCCCCGTGACACTCTCCACTCCCCCGAGACACTCTCCCCTCCCCCCGAGACACTCTCCCCTCCCCCCGAGACACTCTTCCCTCCCACCGAGACACTCTCCCCTCCCCCGAGACATTCTCTCCTCCCCACGAGACACACTCCGCTCCCCCCGAGACACTCTCCCCTCCCACCGAGACACTCTCCCCTCCCCCCAAGACACTCTCCCCTACCCCGAGACACTCTCCCCTCTCCCCGGGACACTCACGCCACACCTCGGGACACTCTCCCCTCCCCTCCCCCCGGGACACTCTCCCCTCCCCTCGGGACACTCTCCCCTCCCCTCTCCTCGGGACACACTCCCCTACCCGCGGAGACACTCTCCCCTCCCCCCGGGACAGTCTCCCTTCCTCCCAGAACACTCTCCCCTCCCCTCCCCCTGGGAAACTCTCCACTCCCCTCGGGACACTCTCCCCTCCCCTCCCCCCGGGACACTCTCCCCTCCCCTCGGGACACTCTCCCCTCCCCTCTCCTCGGGACACACTCCCGTACGCGCGGAGACACTCTCCCCTCCTTCGGAACAATCTCCCCTCCCCCCAAGACACTCTCCACTCCCCCCGAGACACTCTCCCCTCCACCGAGACATTCTCTCCTCCCCCTGAGACACTCTCCCCTCCCCCGAGACACTCTCCCTCCCCCCGTGACACTCTCCCCTCCCCCCGTGACACTCTCCCCTCCCCCCGTGACACTCTCCCCTCCCCCCGGGACACTCTCCCCTCTCCTCCCCCTGGGAAACACTCCACTCCCCTCGGGACACTCTCCCCTCCCCTCCCCCCGGGACACTCTCCACTCCCCTCGGGACACTCTCCCCTCCCCTCCCCCCGGGACACTCTCCCCTCTCCCCGGGACACTCACGCCACACCTCGGGACACTCTCCCCTCCCCTCCCCCCGGAACACTCGCCCCTCTCCCCGGGACACTCTCCCCTCCCCCTGGGACACTCTCCCCTCCCCTCTCCTCGGGACACTCTCCCCTCCCCCCCGAGACACTCTCCCCTCCCCCCGTAACACTCTCCCCTCCCCCCGGGACACTCTCCCCTCTCCCCGGGACACTCACGCCACACCTCGGGACACTCTCCCCTCCCCTCCCCCCGGGACACTCTCCCCTCCCCTCGGGACACTCTCCCCTCCCCTCTCCTCGGGACACACTCCCCTACCCGCGGAGACATTCTCCCCTCCCCCGGGACACTCTCCCCACCCCCGAGACACACTCCCCTACCCCGAGACACTCTCCCCTCTCCCCGGGACACTCACGCCACACCTCGGGACACTCTCCCCTCCCCTCCCCCCGGGACACTCTCCCCTCCCCTCGGGACACTCTCCCCTCCCCTCTCCTCGGGACACACTCCCCTACCCGCGGAGACACTCTCCCCTCCCCCGGAACACTCTCCCCTCCCCTCCCCCTGGGAAACTCTCCACTCCCCTCGGGACACTCTCCCCTCCCCTCCCCCCGGGACACTCTCCCCTCCCCTCGGGACACTCTCCCCTCCCCTCTCCTCGGGACACACTCCCCTACGCGCGGAGACACTCTCCCCTCCCCCGGAACACTCTCCCCTCCCCCCAAGACACACTCCCCTACCCCGAGACACACTCCCCTCCCCCCGAGACACTCTCCCCTCCCCCCGAGACACTCTCCCCTCCCCCCGGGACACTCTCCCCTCCCCCCGAGACACACTCCCCTACCCCGAGACACTCTCCCCTCCCCCGAGAAACTCTCCCTCCACCCGTGACACTCTCCACTCCCCCGAGACACTCTCCCCTCCCCCCGAGACACTCTCCCCTCCCCCCGAGACACTCTCCCCTCCCCCCGAGACACTCTCCCTCCCCCCGTGACACTCTCCACTCCCCGAGACACTCTCCCCTCCCCCCGAGACACTCTTCCCTCCCACCGAGACACTCTCCCCTCCCCCCAAGACACTCTCCACTCCCACCGAGACATTGTCTCCTCCCCCTGAGACACTCTCCCCTCCCCCGAGACACTCTCCCTCCCCCCGTGACACTCTCCCCTCCCCCCGTGACACTCTCCCCTCCCCCCGGGACACTCTCCCCTCTCCCTGGGACACTCACGCCACACCTCGGGACACTCTCCCCTCCCCTCCCCCCGGGACACTCGCCCCTCTCCCCGGGACACTCTCCCCTCCCCCTGGGACACTCTCCCCTCCCCTCTCCTCGGGACACTCTCCCCTCCCCCCCGAGACACACTCCCCTCCCCTCGGGACACTCTCCCCTCCACCCGAGACAGTCTCCCCTCCTCCCGGGACACTCTCGCCTCCCCCCGTGACACTCTCCCCTTCCCCCGGGACACTCACGCCACACCTCGGGACACTCTCCCCTCCCCTCCCCCCGGGACACTCGCCCCTCTCCCCGGGACACTCTCCCCTCCCCCTGGGACACTCTCCCCTCCCCTCTCCTCGGGACACTCTCCCCTCCCCCCGAGACACACTCCCCTCCCCTCGGGGCACTCTCCCCTCCACCCGGGACACTCTCCCCTCTCCCCGGGACACTCACGCCACACCTCGGGACACTCTCCCCCTCCCCTCCCCCTGGGAAACTCTCCACTCCCCTCGGGACACTCTCCCCTCCCCGCCCCCCGGGACACTCTCCCCTCCCCCGAGACACTCTCTCCTCCCCCCGAGACACACTCCCCTCCCCCCGAGACACTCTCCCCTCCCCCGAGACACTCTCCCTCCCCCCGTGACACTCTCCACTCCCCCGAGACACTCTCCCCTCCCCCCGAGACACTCTCCCCTCCCCCGAGACACTCTTCCCTCCCACCGAGACACTCTCCCCTCCCCCGAGACATTCTCTCCTCCCCACGAGACACACTCCGCTCCCCCCGAGACACTCTCCCCTCCCACCGAGACACTCTCCCCTCCCCCCAAGACACTCTCCCCTACCCCGAGACACTCTCCCCTCTCCCCGGGACACTCACGCCACACCTCGGGACACTCTCCCCTCCCCTCCCCCCCGGGACACTCTCCCCTCCCCTCGGGACACTCTCCCCTCCCCTCTCCTCGGGACACACTCCCCTACCCGCGGAGACACTCTCCCCTCCCCCCGGGACAGTCTCCCTTCCTCCCAGAACACTCTCCCCTCCCCTCCCCCTGGGAAACTCTCCACTCCCCTCGGGACACTCTCCCCTCCCCTCCCCCCGGGACACTCTCCCCTCCCCTCGGGACACTCTCCCCTCCCCTCTCCTCGGGACACACTCCCGTACGCGCGGAGACACTCTCCCCTCCTTCGGAACAATCTCCCCTCCCCCCAAGACACTCTCCACTCCCCCCGAGACACTCTCCCCTCCACCGAGACATTCTCTCCTCCCCCTGAGACACTCTCCCCTCCCCCGAGACACTCTCCCTCCCCCGTGACACTCTCCCCTCCCCTCGTGACACTCTCCCCTCCCCCCGTGACACTCTCCCCTCCCCCCGTGACACTCTCCCCTCCCCCCGGGACACTCTCCCCTCTCCTCCCCCTGGGAAACACTCCACTCCCCTCGGGACACTCTCCCCTCCCCTCCCCCCGGGACACTCTCCACTCCCCTCGGGACACTCTCCCCTCCCCTCCCCCCGGGACACTCTCCCCTCTCCCCGGGACACTCACGCCACACCTCGGGACACTCTCCCCTCCCCTCCCCCCGGAACACTCGCCCCTCTCCCCGGGACACTCTCCCCTCCCCCTGGGACACTCTCCCCTCCCCTCTCCTCGGGACACTCTCCCCTCCCCCCCGAGACACTCTCCCCTCCCCCCGTAACACTCTCCCCCTCCCCCCGGGACACTCTCCCCTCTCCCCGGGACACTCACGCCACACCTCGGGACACTCTCCCCTCCCCTCCCCCCGGGACACTCTCCCCTCCCCTCGGGACACTCTCCCCTCCCCTCTCCTCGGGACACACTCCCCTACCCGCGGAGACATTCTCCCCTCCCCCGGGACACTCTCCCCACCCCCGAGACACACTCCCCTACCCCGAGACACTCTCCCCTCTCCCCGGGACACTCACGCCACACCTCGGGACACTCTCCTCTCCCCTCCCCCCGGGACACTCTCCCCTCCCCTCGGGACACTCTCCCCTCCCCTCTCCTCGGGACACACTCCCCTACCCGCGGAGACACTCTCCCCTCCCCCGGAACACTCTCCCCTCCCCTCCCCCTGGGAAACTCTCCACTCCCCTCGGGACACTCTCCCTCCCCTCCCCCCGGGACACTCTCCCCTCCCCTCGGGACACTCTCCCCTCCCCTCTCCTCGGGACACACTCCCCTACGCGCGGAGACACTCTCCCCTCCCCCGGAACACTCTCCCCTCCCCCAAGACACACTCCCCTACCCCCGAGACACACTCCCCTCCCCCCGAGACACTCTCCCCTCCCCCCGAGACACTCTCCCCTCCCCCCGGGACACTCTCCCCTCCCCCCGAGACACACTCCCCTACCCCGAGACACTCTCCCCTCCCCCGAGAAACTCTCCCTCCACCCGTGACACTCTCCACTCCCCCGAGACACTCTCCCCTCCCCCCGAGACACTCTCCCCTCCCCCCGAGACACTCTCCCCTCCCCCCGAGACACTCTCCCTCCCCCCGTGACACTCTCCACTCCCCCGAGACACTCTCCCCTCCCCCCGAGACACTCTTCCCTCCCACCGAGACACTCTCCCCTCCCCCCAAGACACTCTCCACTCCCACCGAGACATTGTCTCCTCCCCTGAGACACTCTCCCCTCCCCGAGACACTCTCCCTCCCCCCGTGACACTCTCCCCTCCCCCCGTGACACTCTCCCCTCCCCCCGGGACACTCTCCCCTCTCCCTGGGACACTCACGCCACACCTCGGGACACTCTCCCCTCCCCTCCCCCCGGGACACTCGCCCCTCTCCCCGGGACACTCTCCCCTCCCCCTGGGACACTCTCCCCTCCCCTCTCCTCGGGACACTCTCCCCTCCCCCCCGAGACACACTCCCCTCCCCTCGGGACACTCTCCCCTCCACCCGAGACAGTCTCCCCTCCTCCCGGGACACTCTCGCCTCCCCCCGTGACACTCTCCCCTTCCCCCGGGACACTCACGCCACACCTCGGGACACTCTCCCCTCCCCTCCCCCCGGGACACTCGCCCCTCTCCCCGGGACACTCTCCCCTCC
>NW_027252447.1:0-25167 GCF_044704955.1 Pristiophorus japonicus
CCGCCTACGGCCACGCCCCCTTGTCCTGCCTATTGCCACGCCCCTTGTCCCGCCTACTGCCACGCCCCTTGTCCCGCCTACTGCCACGCCCCCTTGTCCTGCCTATTGCCACGCCCCTTGCCCCGCCTACTGCCACGCCCCCTTGTCCCGCCCACTGCCACGCCCCATTGTCCCGCCCCTAGTCCCGCCTATTGACACGCCCCCTTGTCCTGCCTATTGCCACGCCCCTTGCCCCGCCTACTGCCACGCCCCCTTGTCCCGCCCACTGCCACGCCCCCTTGTCCCGCCCCCTTGTCCCGCCCACTGCCACGCCCCATGTCCCGCCCCCTTGTCCCGCACACTGCCACGCCCCCTAGTCCAGCCCACTGCCACGCCCCCTTGTCCCGCCCACTGCCACGCCCCCTTGTCCCGCCTACTGCCACGCCCCATTGACCCGCCCCTTGTCCCGCCTATTGCCACGCCCCCTTGTCCCGCCCCTTGTCCCGCCTACGGCCACGCCCCCTTGTCCTGCCTATTGCCACGCCCCTTGCCCCGCCTACTGCCACGCCCCCTTGTCCCGCCCACTGCCACGCCCCATTGTCCCGCCCCTTGTCCCGCCTATTGCCACGCCCCCTTGTCCCGCCCCTTGTCCCGCCCCCTTGTCCCGCACACTGCCACGCCCCCTTGTCCAGCCCACTGCCACGCCCCCTTGTCCCGCCCACTGCCACGCCCCCTTGTCCCGCCCCTTGTCCCGCCTATTGCCACGCCCCCTTGTCCCGCCCCTTGTCCCGCCCACTGCCACGCCCCTTGTCCCGCCCTCTTGTCCCGCCTATTGCCACGCCCCATTGTCCCGCCCCTTGTCCCGCCCACTGCCACGCCCCCTTGTCCCGCCCCTTGTCCCGCCCACTGCCACGCCCCTTGTCCCGCCCTCTTGTCCCGCCTATTGCCACGCCCCATTGTCCCGCCCCTTGTCCCGCCTATTGCCACGCCCCCTTGTCCCGCCCCTTGTCCCGCCTATTGCCACGCCCCCTTGTCCCGCCCCTTGTCCCGCCCACTGCCACGCCCCTTGTCCCGCCCTCTTGTCCCGCCTATTGCCACGCCCCATTGTCCCGCCCCTTGTCCCGCCCACTGCCACGCCCCCTTGTCCCGCCCCTTGTCCCGCCCACTGCCACGCCCCTTGTCCCGCCCTCTTGTCCCGCCTATTGCCACGCCCCATTGTCCCGCCCCTTGTCCCGCCTATTGCCACGCCCCCTTGTCCCGCCCCTTGTCCCGCCCACTGCCACGCCTCCTTGTCCCGCCCACTGCCACGCCCCCTTGTCCCGCCCACTGCCACGCCCCCTTGTCCCGCCTATTGCCACGCCCCCTTTTCCCGCCCCTTGTCCCGCCCACTGCCACGCCCCTTGTCCCGCCCTCTTGTCCCGCCCACTGCCACGCCCCTTGTCCCGCCCCCTTGTCCCGCCCACTGCCACGCCCCATGTCCCGCCCCCTTGTCCCGCACACTGCCACGCCCCCTTCTCCAGCCCACTGCCACGCCCCCTTGTCCCGCCCACTGCCACGCCCCCTTGTCCCGCCTACTGCCACGCCCCATTGTCCCGCCCCTTGTCCCGCCTATTGCCACGCCCCCTTGTCCCGCCCCTTGTCCCGCCTACGGCCACGCCCCCTTGTCCTGCCTATTGCCACGCCCCTTGTCCCGCCTACTGCCACGCCCCTTGTCCCGCCTACTGCCACGCCCCTTGGCCAAGATGCGTACTGTTGTGTTTTTCCAGGGTGCACTATGGTAGGGTCCCACTGCGTGGCTCCTGCTGCCTGCCACAAGGTAAGCCTGCAGCACCCCGACACACACACACACACACACACACACAATCCAGAGGGGAGCCCTGTGGAATAGCTGGCTGGCTGGCTGCATTCCACAGGGGCCCGCCTCAAGCAGTGCCAGCTTCCCCAGCAGCACCAGCAGCAGCCCCAGCAGCCCAGCATTCAAAAAGACTTTATATATATTGATATATATATATATAAAGTCTTTGATTATCAAAAGACATGACATGACATGACATGAGCATGAGCTGAGCTGAGCTAAAGAAGGGGGACACGCTGCCTGCGGGAACCTAGCCCACCTTGTTACCCCGCCCACTGACACTCCCCTTGTCCCGCCCACTGACACTCCCCTTGTTACCCCGCCCACTGACACTCCCCCTGTCCCGCCCACTGACACTCCCCTTGTCCCGCCCACTGACACTCCCCTTGTCCCGCCCACTGACACTCCCCTTGTCCCTCCCACTGACACTCCCCTTGTCCCACCCACTGACACTCCCCTTGTCCCACCCACTGACACTCCCCTTGTCCCTCCCACTGACACTCCCCTTGTCCCACCCACTGACACTCCCCTTGTCCCTCCCACTGACACTCCCCTTGTCCCTCCCACTGACACTCCCCTTGTCCCACCCACTGACACTCCCCTTGTCCCGCCCACTGTCACGCCCCCTTGTCCCGCCTATTGCCACGCCCCCTTTTCCCGCCCTCTTGTCCCGCCTATTGCCACGCCCCCTTGTCCCGCCCACTGACACTCCCCTTGCCCCGCCCACTGACACTCCCCTTGTCCCTCGCACTGACACTCCCCTTGTCCCACCCACTGTCACGCCCCCTTGTCCCGCCTATTGCCACGCCCCCTTTTCCCGCCCTCTTGTCCCGCCTATTGCCACGCCCCCTTGTCCCGCCCACTGACACTCCCCTTGCCCCGCCCACTGACACTCCCCTTGTCCCGCCCTCTTGTCCCGCCTATTGCCACGCCCCCTTGTCCCGCCCACTGACACTCCCCTTGCCCCGCCCACTGACACTCCCCTTGTCCCGCCCACTGACACTCCCCTTGTTATCCCGCCCACTGACACTCCCCTTGTCCCACCCACTGACACTCCCCTTGTCCCGCCCACTGACACTCCCCTTGTCCCGCCCACTGACACTCCCCTTGTCCCGCCCACTGACACTCCCCTTGTCCCGCCCACTGACACTCCCCTTGTTATCCCGCCCACTGACACTCCCCTTGTCCCGCCCACTGACACTCCCCTTGTCCCGCCTACTGCCACGCCCCCTTGCCACGCCCCCTTGTCCCGCCCACTGCCACGCCCCTTGTCCCGCCCCCTTGTCCCGCCCACTGACACTCCCCTTGTCCCGCCCACTGACACTCCACTTGTCCCGCCCACTGACACTCCCCTTGTCCCGCCCACTGACACTCCCCTTGTCCCGCCCACTGACACTCCCCTTGTTACCCCGCCCACTGACACTCCCCTTGTTACCCCGCCCACTGACACTCCCCTTGTCCCGCCCACTGACACTCCACTTGTCCCGCCCACTGACACTCCCCTTGTCCCACCCACTGACACTCCCCTTGTCCCGCCCACTGACACTCCCCTTGTTACCCCGCCCACTGACACTCCCCTTGTCCCGCCCACTGACACTCCCCTTGTCCCGCCCACTGACACTCCCCTTGTCCCGCCTACTGCCACGCCCCCTTGTCCCGCCCACTGCCACGCCCCTTGTCCCGCCCCCTTGTCCCGCACACTGCCACGCCCCCTTGTCCAGCCCACTGCCACGCCCCCTTGTCCCGCCCACTGCCACGCCCCCTTGTCCCGCCTACTGCCACGCCCCATTGTCCCGCCCCTTGTCCCGCCTATTGCCACGCCCCCTTGTCCCGCCCCTTGTCCCGCCTACTGCCACGCCCCCTTGTCCTGCCTAATGCCACGCCCCTTGTCCCGCCTACTGCCACGCCCCCTTGTCCTGCCTATTGCCACGCCCCTTGCCCCGCCTACTGCCACGCCCCCTTGTCCCGCCCACTGCCACGCCCCCTTGTCCCGCCCTCTTGTCCCGCCTATTGCCACGCCCCATTGTCCCGCCCCTTGTCCCGCCTATTGCCACGCCCCCTTGTCCCGCCCCTTGTCCCGCCCACTGCCACGCCCCTTGTCCCGCCCTCTTGTCCCGCCTATTGCCACGCCCCATTGTCCCGCCCCTTGTCCCGCCCACTGCCACGCCTCCTTGTCCCGCCCACTGCCACGCCCCCTTGTCCCGCCCACTGCCACGCCCCCTTGTCCCGCCTATTGCCACGCCCCCTTTTCCCGCCCCTTGTCCCGCCCACTGCCACGCCCCTTGTCCCGCCCACTGCCACGCCCCCTTGTCCCGCCCACTGCCACGCCCCATGTCCCGCCCCCTTGTCCCGCACACTGCCACGCCCCCTTGTCCAGCCCACTGCCACGCCCCCTTGTCCCGCCCACTGCCACGCCCCCTTGTCCCGCCTACTGCCACGCCCCATTGTCCCGCCCCTTGTCCCGCCTATTGCCACGCCCCCTTGTCCCGCCCCTTGTCCCGCCTACGGCCACGCCCCCTTGTCCTGCCTATTGCCACGCCCCTTGTCCCGCCTACTGCCACGCCCCTTGTCCCGCCTACTGCCACGCCCCCTTGTCCTGCCTATTGCCACGCCCCTTGCCCCGCCTACTGCCACGCCCCCTTGTCCCGCCCACTGCCACGCCCCATTGTCCCGCCCCTAGTCCCGCCTATTGACACGCCCCCTTGTCCTGCCTATTGCCACGCCCCTTGCCCCGCCTACTGCCACGCCCCCTTGTCCCGCCCACTGCCACGCCCCCTTGTCCCGCCCCCTTGTCCCGCCCACTGCCACGCCCCATGTCCCGCCCCCTTGTCCCGCACACTGCCACGCCCCCTAGTCCAGCCCACTGCCACGCCCCCTTGTCCCGCCCACTGCCACGCCCCCTTGTCCCGCCTACTGCCACGCCCCATTGACCCGCCCCTTGTCCCGCCTATTGCCACGCCCCCTTGTCCCGCCCCTTGTCCCGCCTACGGCCACGCCCCCTTGTCCTGCCTATTGCCACGCCCCTTGCCCCGCCTACTGCCACGCCCCCTTGTCCCGCCCACTGCCACGCCCCATTGTCCCGCCCCTTGTCCCGCCTATTGCCACGCCCCCTTGTCCCGCCCCTTGTCCCGCCCCCTTGTCCCGCACACTGCCACGCCCCCTTGTCCAGCCCACTGCCACGCCCCCTTGTCCCGCCCACTGCCACGCCCCCTTGTCCCGCCCCTTGTCCCGCCTATTGCCACGCCCCCTTGTCCCGCCCCTTGTCCCGCCCACTGCCACGCCCCTTGTCCCGCCCTCTTGTCCCGCCTATTGCCACGCCCCATTGTCCCGCCCCTTGTCCCGCCCACTGCCACGCCCCCTTGTCCCGCCCCTTGTCCCGCCCACTGCCACGCCCCTTGTCCCGCCCTCTTGTCCCGCCTATTGCCACGCCCCATTGTCCCGCCCCTTGTCCCGCCTATTGCCACGCCCCCTTGTCCCGCCCCTTGTCCCGCCTATTGCCACGCCCCCTTGTCCCGCCCCTTGTCCCGCCCACTGCCACGCCCCTTGTCCCGCCCTCTTGTCCCGCCTATTGCCACGCCCCATTGTCCCGCCCCTTGTCCCGCCCACTGCCACGCCCCCTTGTCCCGCCCCTTGTCCCGCCCACTGCCACGCCCCTTGTCCCGCCCTCTTGTCCCGCCTATTGCCACGCCCCATTGTCCCGCCCCTTGTCCCGCCTATTGCCACGCCCCCTTGTCCCGCCCCTTGTCCCGCCCACTGCCACGCCTCCTTGTCCCGCCCACTGCCACGCCCCCTTGTCCCGCCCACTGCCACGCCCCCTTGTCCCGCCTATTGCCACGCCCCCTTTTCCCGCCCCTTGTCCCGCCCACTGCCACGCCCCTTGTCCCGCCCTCTTGTCCCGCCCACTGCCACGCCCCTTGTCCCGCCCCCTTGTCCCGCCCACTGCCACGCCCCATGTCCCGCCCCCTTGTCCCGCACACTGCCACGCCCCCTTCTCCAGCCCACTGCCACGCCCCCTTGTCCCGCCCACTGCCACGCCCCCTTGTCCCGCCTACTGCCACGCCCCATTGTCCCGCCCCTTGTCCCGCCTATTGCCACGCCCCCTTGTCCCGCCCCTTGTCCCGCCTACGGCCACGCCCCCTTGTCCTGCCTATTGCCACGCCCCTTGTCCCGCCTACTGCCACGCCCCTTGTCCCGCCTACTGCCACGCCCCTTGGCCAAGATGCGTACTGTTGTGTTTTTCCAGGGTGCACTATGGTAGGGTCCCACTGCGTGGCTCCTGCTGCCTGCCACAAGGTAAGCCTGCAGCACCCCGACACACACACACACACACACACACACAATCCAGAGGGGAGCCCTGTGGAATAGCTGGCTGGCTGGCTGCATTCCACAGGGGCCCGCCTCAAGCAGTGCCAGCTTCCCCAGCAGCACCAGCAGCAGCCCCAGCAGCCCAGCATTCAAAAAGACTTTATATATATTGATATATATATATATAAAGTCTTTGATTATCAAAAGACATGACATGACATGACATGAGCATGAGCTGAGCTGAGCTAAAGAAGGGGGACACGCTGCCTGCGGGAACCTAGCCCACCTTGTTACCCCGCCCACTGACACTCCCCTTGTCCCGCCCACTGACACTCCCCTTGTTACCCCGCCCACTGACACTCCCCCTGTCCCGCCCACTGACACTCCCCTTGTCCCGCCCACTGACACTCCCCTTGTCCCGCCCACTGACACTCCCCTTGTCCCTCCCACTGACACTCCCCTTGTCCCACCCACTGACACTCCCCTTGTCCCACCCACTGACACTCCCCTTGTCCCTCCCACTGACACTCCCCTTGTCCCACCCACTGACACTCCCCTTGTCCCTCCCACTGACACTCCCCTTGTCCCTCCCACTGACACTCCCCTTGTCCCACCCACTGACACTCCCCTTGTCCCGCCCACTGCCACGCCCCCTTGTCCAGCCCACTGCCACGCCCCCTTGTCCCGCCTACTGCCACGCCCCATTGTCCCGCCCCTTGTCCCGCCTATTGCCACGCCCCCTTGTCCCGCCCCTTGTCCCGCCCACTGCCACGCCCCTTGTCCCGCCCTCTTGTCCCGCCTATTGCCACGCCCCATTGCCCCGCCCCTTGTCCCGCCCACTGCCACGCCCCCTTGTCCCGCCCCTTGTCCCGCCCACTGCCACGCCCCTTGTCCCGCCCTCTTGTCCCGCCTATTGCCACGCCCCATTGTCCCGCCCCTTGTCCCGCCTATTGCCACGCCCCCTTGTCCCGCCCCTTGTCCCGCCCACTGCCACGCCTCCTTGTCCCGCCCACTGCCACGCCCCCTTGTCCCGCCCACTGCCACGCCCCCTTGTCCCGCCTATTGCCACGCCCCCTTTTCCCGCCCCTTGTCCCACCCACTGCCACGCCCCTTGTCCCGCCCTCTTGTCCCGCCCACTGCCACGCCCCCTTGTCCCGCCCCCTTGTCCCGCCCACTGCCACGCCCCATGTCCCGCCCCCTTGTCCCGCACACTGCCACGCCCCCTTGTCCAGCCCACTGCCACGCCCCCTTGTCCCGCCCACTGCCACGCCCCCTTGTCCCGCCTACTGCCACGCCCCATTGTCCCGCCCCTTGTCCCGCCTATTGCCACGCCCCCTTGTCCCGCCCCTTGTCCCGCCTACGGCCACGCCCCCTTGTCCTGCCTATTGCCACGCCCCTTGTCCCGCCTACTGCCACGCCCCTTGTCCCGCCTACTGCCACGCCCCCTTGTCCTGCCTATTGCCACGCCCCTTGCCCCGCCTACTGCCACGCCCCCTTGTCCCGCCCACTGCCACGCCCCATTGTCCCGCCCCTTGTCCCGCCTATTGCCACGCCCCCTTGTCCCGCCCCTTGTCCCGCCCACTGCCACGCCCCTTGTCCCGCCCTCTTGTCCCGCCTATTGCCACGCCCCATTGCCCCGCCCCTTGTCCCGCCCACTGCCACGCCCCCTTGTCCCGCCCCTTGTCCCGCCCACTGCCACGCCCCTTGTCCCGCCCTCTTGTCCCGCCTATTGCCACGCCCCATTGTCCCGCCCCTTGTCCCGCCTATTGCCACGCCCCCTTGTCCCGCCCCTTGTCCCGCCCACTGCCACGCCTCCTTGTCCCGCCCACTGCCACGCCCCCTTGTCCCGCCCACTGCCACGCCCCCTTGTCCCGCCTATTGCCACGCCCCCTTTTCCCGCCCCTTGTCCCACCCACTGCCACGCCCCTTGTCCCGCCCTCTTGTCCCGCCCACTGCCACGCCCCCTTGTCCCGCCCCCTTGTCCCGCCCACTGCCACGCCCCATGTCCCGCCCCCTTGTCCCGCACACTGCCACGCCCCCTTGTCCAGCCCACTGCCACGCCCCCTTGTCCCGCCCACTGCCACGCCCCCTTGTCCCGCCTACTGCCACGCCCCATTGTCCCGCCCCTTGTCCCGCCTATTGCCACGCCCCCTTGTCCCGCCCCTTGTCCCGCCTACGGCCACGCCCCCTTGTCCTGCCTATTGCCACGCCCCTTGTCCCGCCTACTGCCACGCCCCTTGTCCCGCCTACTGCCACGCCCCCTTGTCCTGCCTATTGCCACGCCCCTTGCCCCGCCTACTGCCACGCCCCCTTGTCCCGCCCACTGCCACGCCCCATTGTCCCGCCCCTTGTCCCGCCTATTGCCACGCCCCCTTGTCCCGCCCCTTGTCCCGCCCACTGCCACGCCTCCTTGTCCCGCCCACTGCCACGCCCCCTTGTCCCGCCCACTGCCACGCCCCCTTGTCCCGCCTATTGCCACGCCCCCTTTTCCCGCCCCTTGTCCCGCCCACTGCCACGCCCCTTGTCCCGCCCTCTTGTCCCGCCTATTGCCACGCCCCCTTGTCC
This sequence comes from Pristiophorus japonicus, assembly GCF_044704955.1. NCBI lineage: Eukaryota > Metazoa > Chordata > Chondrichthyes > Pristiophoridae > Pristiophorus > Pristiophorus japonicus. The sequence continues at coordinate 8,705 of NW_027252447.1, forward strand.
CGCCCACTGACACTCCCCTTGCCCCGCCCACTGACACTCCCCTTGTCCCGCCCACTGACACTCCCCTTGTTATCCCGCCCACTGACACTCCCCTTGTCCCACCCACTGACACTCCCCTTGTCCCGCCCACTGACACTCCCCTTGTCCCGCCCACTGACACTCCCCTTGTCCCGCCCACTGACACTCCCCTTGTTATCCCGCCCACTGACACTCCCCTTGTCCCGCCCACTGACACTCCCCTTGTCCCACCCACTGACACTCCCCTTGTCCCGCCTACTGCCACGCCCACTTGCCACGCCCCCTTGTCCCGCCCACTGCCACGCCCCTTGTCCCGCCCCCTTGTCCCGCCCACTGACACTCCACTTGTCCCGCCCACTGACACTCCCCTTGTCCCGCCCACTGACACTCCCCTTGTCCCGCCCACTGACACTCCCCTTGTTACCCCGCCCACTGACACTCCCCTTGTCCCTCCCACTGACACTCCCCTTGTCCCACCCACTGACACTCCCCTTGTCCCTCCCACTGACACTCCCCTTGTCCCACCCACTGACACTCCCCTTGTCCCTCCCACTGACACTCCCCTTGTCCCTCGCACTGACACTCCCCTTGTCCCACCCACTGACACTCCCCTTGTCCCGCCCACTGTCACGCCCCCTTGTCCCGCCTATTGCCACGCCCCCTTTTCCCGCCCTCTTGTCCCGCCTATTGCCACGCCCCCTTGTCCCGCCCACTGACACTCCCCTTGCCCCGCCCACTGACACTCCCCTTGTCCCGCCCTCTTGTCCCGCCTATTGCCACGCCCCCTTGTCCCGCCCACTGACACTCCCCTTGCCCCGCCCACTGACACTCCCCTTGTCCCGCCCACTGACACTCCCCTTGTTATCCCGCCCACTGACACTCCCCTTGTCCCACCCACTGACACTCCCCTTGTCCCGCCCACTGACACTCCCCTTGTCCCGCCTACTGCCACGCCCCCTTGCCACGCCCCCTTGTCCCGCCCACTGACACTCCCCTTGCCCCGCCCACTGACACTCCCCTTGTCCCGCCCACTGACACTCCCCTTGTTATCCCGCCCACTGACACTCCCCTTGTCCCACCCACTGACACTCCCCTTGTCCCGCCCACTGACACTCCCCTTGTCCCGCCCACTGACACTCCCCTTGTCCCGCCCACTGACACTCCCCTTGTTATCCCGCCCACTGACACTCCCCTTGTCCCGCCCACTGACACTCCCCTTGTCCCACCCACTGACACTCCCCTTGTCCCGCCTACTGCCACGCCCCCTTGCCACGCCCCCTTGTCCCGCCCACTGCCACGCCCCTTGTCCCGCCCCCTTGTCCCGCCCACTGACACTCCACTTGTCCCGCCCACTGACACTCCCCTTGTCCCGCCCACTGACACTCCCCTTGTCCCGCCCACTGACACTCCCATTGTTACCCCGCCCACTGACACTCCCCTTGTCCCTCCCACTGACACTCCCCTTGTCCCACCCACTGACACTCCCCTTGTCCCTCCCACTGACACTCCCCTTGTCCCACCCACTGACACTCCCCTTGTCCCTCCCACTGACACTCCCCTTGTCCCTCGCACTGACACTCCCCTTGTCCCACCCACTGACACTCCCCTTGTCCCGCCCACTGTCACGCCCCCTTGTCCCGCCTATTGCCACGCCCCCTTTTCCCGCCCTCTTGTCCCGCCTATTGCCACGCCCCCTTGTCCCGCCCACTGACACTCCCCTTGCCCCGCCCACTGACACTCCCCTTGTCCCGCCCTCTTGTCCCGCCTATTGCCACACCCCCTTGTCCCGCCCACTGACACTCCCCTTGCCCCGCCCACTGACACTCCCCTTGTCCCGCCCACTGACACTCCCCTTGTTATCCCGCCCACTGACACTCCCCTTGTCCCACCCACTGACACTCCCCTTGTCCCGCCCACTGACACTCCCCTTGTCCCGCCCACTGACACTCCCCTTGTCCCGCCCACTGACACTCCCCTTGTCCCGCCCACTGACACTCCCCTTGTTATCCCGCCCACTGACACTCCCCTTGTCCCGCCCACTGACACTCCCCTTGTCCCGCCTACTGCCACGCCCCCTTGCCACGCCCCCTTGTCCCGCCCACTGCCACGCCCCTTGTCCCGCCCCCTTGTCCCGCCCACTGACACTCCCCTTGTCCCGCCCACTGACACTCCACTTGTCCCGCCCACTGACACTCCCCTTGTCCCGCCCACTGACACTCCCCTTGTCCCGCCCACTGACACTCCCCTTGTTACCCCGCCCACTGACACTCCCCTTGTTACCCCGCCCACTGACACTCCCCTTGTCCCGCCCACTGACACTCCACTTGTCCCGCCCACTGACACTCCCCTTGTCCCACCCACTGACACTCCCCTTGTCCCGCCCACTGACACTCTGACACTCCCCTTGTCCCGCCCACTGACACTCCCCTTGTCCCGCCCACTGACACTCCCCTTGTCCCGCCTACTGCCACGCCCCCTTGTCCCGCCCACTGCCACGCCCCTTGTCCCGCCCCCTTGTCCCGCACACTGCCACGCCCCCTTGTCCAGCCCACTGCCACGCCCCCTTGTCCCGCCCACTGCCACGCCCCCTTGTCCCGCCTACTGCCACGCCCCATTGTCCCGCCCCTTGTCCCGCCTATTGCCACGCCCCCTTGTCCCGCCCCTTGTCCCGCCTACTGCCACGCCCCCTTGTCCTGCCTAATGCCACGCCCCTTGTCCCGCCTACTGCCACGCCCCCTTGTCCTGCCTATTGCCACGCCCCTTGCCCCGCCTACTGCCACGCCCCCTTGTCCCGCCCACTGCCACGCCCCCTTGTCCCGCCCTCTTGTCCCGCCTATTGCCACGCCCCATTGTCCCGCCCCTTGTCCCGCCTATTGCCACGCCCCCTTGTCCCGCCCCTTGTCCCGCCCACTGCCACGCCCCTTGTCCCGCCCTCTTGTCCCGCCTATTGCCACGCCCCATTGTCCCGCCCCTTGTCCCGCCCACTGCCACGCCTCCTTGTCCCGCCCACTGCCACGCCCCCTTGTCCCGCCCACTGCCACGCCCCCTTGTCCCGCCTATTGCCACGCCCCCTTTTCCCGCCCCTTGTCCCGCCCACTGCCACGCCCCTTGTCCCGCCCACTGCCACGCCCCCTTGTCCCGCCCACTGCCACGCCCCATGTCCCGCCCCCTTGTCCCGCACACTGCCACGCCCCCTTGTCCAGCCCACTGCCACGCCCCCTTGTCCCGCCCACTGCCACGCCCCCTTGTCCCGCCTACTGCCACGCCCCATTGTCCCGCCCCTTGTCCCGCCTATTGCCACGCCCCCTTGTCCCGCCCCTTGTCCCGCCTACGGCCACGCCCCCTTGTCCTGCCTATTGCCACGCCCCTTGTCCCGCCTACTGCCACGCCCCTTGTCCCGCCTACTGCCACGCCCCCTTGTCCTGCCTATTGCCACGCCCCTTGCCCCGCCTACTGCCACGCCCCCTTGTCCCGCCCACTGCCACGCCCCATTGTCCCGCCCCTAGTCCCGCCTATTGACACGCCCCCTTGTCCTGCCTATTGCCACGCCCCTTGCCCCGCCTACTGCCACGCCCCCTTGTCCCGCCCACTGCCACGCCCCCTTGTCCCGCCCCCTTGTCCCGCCCACTGCCACGCCCCATGTCCCGCCCCCTTGTCCCGCACACTGCCACGCCCCCTAGTCCAGCCCACTGCCACGCCCCCTTGTCCCGCCCACTGCCACGCCCCCTTGTCCCGCCTACTGCCACGCCCCATTGACCCGCCCCTTGTCCCGCCTATTGCCACGCCCCCTTGTCCCGCCCCTTGTCCCGCCTACGGCCACGCCCCCTTGTCCTGCCTATTGCCACGCCCCTTGCCCCGCCTACTGCCACGCCCCCTTGTCCCGCCCACTGCCACGCCCCATTGTCCCGCCCCTTGTCCCGCCTATTGCCACGCCCCCTTGTCCCGCCCCTTGTCCCGCCCCCTTGTCCCGCACACTGCCACGCCCCCTTGTCCAGCCCACTGCCACGCCCCCTTGTCCCGCCCACTGCCACGCCCCCTTGTCCCGCCCCTTGTCCCGCCTATTGCCACGCCCCCTTGTCCCGCCCCTTGTCCCGCCCACTGCCACGCCCCTTGTCCCGCCCTCTTGTCCCGCCTATTGCCACGCCCCATTGTCCCGCCCCTTGTCCCGCCCACTGCCACGCCCCCTTGTCCCGCCCCTTGTCCCGCCCACTGCCACGCCCGTTGTCCCGCCCTCTTGTCCCGCCTATTGCCACGCCCCATTGTCCCGCCCCTTGTCCCGCCTATTGCCACGCCCCCTTGTCCCGCCCCTTGTCCCGCCTATTGCCACGCCCCCTTGTCCCGCCCCTTGTCCCGCCCACTGCCACGCCCCTTGTCCCGCCCTCTTGTCCCGCCTATTGCCACGCCCCATTGTCCCGCCCCTTGTCCCGCCCACTGCCACGCCCCCTTGTCCCGCCCCTTGTCCCGCCCACTGCCACGCCCCTTGTCCCGCCCTCTTGTCCCGCCTATTGCCACGCCCCATTGTCCCGCCCCTTGTCCCGCCTATTGCCACGCCCCCTTGTCCCGCCCCTTGTCCCGCCCACTGCCACGCCTCCTTGTCCCGCCCACTGCCACGCCCCCTTGTCCCGCCCACTGCCACGCCCCCTTGTCCCGCCTATTGCCACGCCCCCTTTTCCCGCCCCTTGTCCCGCCCACTGCCACGCCCCTTGTCCCGCCCTCTTGTCCCGCCCACTGCCACGCCCCTTGTCCCGCCCCCTTGTCCCGCCCACTGCCACGCCCCATGTCCCGCCCCCTTGTCCCGCACACTGCCACGCCCCCTTCTCCAGCCCACTGCCACGCCCCCTTGTCCCGCCCACTGCCACGCCCCCTTGTCCCGCCTACTGCCACGCCCCATTGTCCCGCCCCTTGTCCCGCCTATTGCCACGCCCCCTTGTCCCGCCCCTTGTCCCGCCTACGGCCACGCCCCCTTGTCCTGCCTATTGCCACGCCCCTTGTCCCGCCTACTGCCACGCCCCTTGTCCCGCCTACTGCCACGCCCCTTGGCCAAGATGCGTACTGTTGTGTTTTTCCAGGGTGCACTATGGTAGGGTCCCACTGCGTGGCTCCTGCTGCCTGCCACAAGGTAAGCCTGCAGCACCCCGACACACACACACACACACACACACACAATCCAGAGGGGAGCCCTGTGGAATAGCTGGCTGGCTGGCTGCATTCCACAGGGGCCCGCCTCAAGCAGTGCCAGCTTCCCCAGCAGCACCAGCAGCAGCCCCAGCAGCCCAGCATTCAAAAAGACTTTATATATATTGATATATATATATATAAAGTCTTTGATTATCAAAAGACATGACATGACATGACATGAGCATGAGCTGAGCTGAGCTAAAGAAGGGGGACACGCTGCCTGCGGGAACCTAGCCCACCTTGTTACCCCGCCCACTGACACTCCCCTTGTCCCGCCCACTGACACTCCCCTTGTTACCCCGCCCACTGACACTCCCCCTGTCCCGCCCACTGACACTCCCCTTGTCCCGCCCACTGACACTCCCCTTGTCCCGCCCACTGACACTCCCCTTGTCCCTCCCACTGACACTCCCCTTGTCCCACCCACTGACACTCCCCTTGTCCCACCCACTGACACTCCCCTTGTCCCTCCCACTGACACTCCCCTTGTCCCACCCACTGACACTCCCCTTGTCCCTCCCACTGACACTCCCCTTGTCCCTCCCACTGACACTCCCCTTGTCCCACCCACTGACACTCCCCTTGTCCCGCCCACTGCCACGCCCCCTTGTCCAGCCCACTGCCACGCCCCCTTGTCCCGCCTACTGCCACGCCCCATTGTCCCGCCCCTTGTCCCGCCTATTGCCACGCCCCCTTGTCCCGCCCCTTGTCCCGCCCACTGCCACGCCCCTTGTCCCGCCCTCTTGTCCCGCCTATTGCCACGCCCCATTGCCCCGCCCCTTGTCCCGCCCACTGCCACGCCCCCTTGTCCCGCCCCTTGTCCCGCCCACTGCCACGCCCCTTGTCCCGCCCTCTTGTCCCGCCTATTGCCACGCCCCATTGTCCCGCCCCTTGTCCCGCCTATTGCCACGCCCCCTTGTCCCGCCCCTTGTCCCGCCCACTGCCACGCCTCCTTGTCCCGCCCACTGCCACGCCCCCTTGTCCCGCCCACTGCCACGCCCCCTTGTCCCGCCTATTGCCACGCCCCCTTTTCCCGCCCCTTGTCCCACCCACTGCCACGCCCCTTGTCCCGCCCTCTTGTCCCGCCCACTGCCACGCCCCCTTGTACCGCCCCCTTGTCCCGCCCACTGCCACGCCCCATGTCCCGCCCCCTTGTCCCGCACACTGCCACGCCCCCTTGTCCAGCCCACTGCCACGCCCCCTTGTCCCGCCCACTGCCACGCCCCCTTGTCCCGCCTACTGCCACGCCCCATTGTCCCGCCCCTTGTCCCGCCTATTGCCACGCCCCCTTGTCCCGCCCCTTGTCCCGCCTACGGCCACGCCCCCTTGTCCTGCCTATTGCCACGCCCCTTGTCCCGCCTACTGCCACGCCCCTTGTCCCGCCTACTGCCACGCCCCCTTGTCCTGCCTATTGCCACGCCCCTTGCCCCGCCTACTGCCACGCCCCCTTGTCCCGCCCACTGCCACGCCCCATTGTCCCGCCCCTTGTCCCGCCTATTGCCACGCCCCCTTGTCCCGCCCCTTGTCCCGCCCACTGCCACGCCTCCTTGTCCCGCCCACTGCCACGCCCCCTTGTCCCGCCCACTGCCACGCCCCCTTGTCCCGCCTATTGCCACGCCCCCTTTTCCCGCCCCTTGTCCCGCCCACTGCCACGCCCCTTGTCCCGCCCTCTTGTCCCGCCTATTGCCACGCCCCCTTGTCCCGCCCACTGACACTCCCCTTGCCCCGCCCACTGACACTCCCCTTGTCCCGCCCACTGACACTCCCCTTGTTATCCCGCCCACTGACACTCCCCTTGTCCCACCCACTGACACTCCCCTTGTCCCGCCCACTGACACTCCCCTTGTCCCGCCCACTGACACTCCCCTTGTCCCGCCCACTGACACTCCCCTTGTTATCCCGCCCACTGACACTCCCCTTGTCCCGCCCACTGACACTCCCCTTGTCCCACCCACTGACACTCCCCTTGTCCCGCCTACTGCCACGCCCCCTTGCCACGCCCCCTTGTCCCGCCCACTGCCACGCCCCTTGTCCCGCCCCCTTGTCCCGCCCACTGACACTCCACTTGTCCCGCCCACTGACACTCCCCTTGTCCCGCCCACTGACACTCCCCTTGTCCCGCCCACTGACACTCCCCTTGTCCCTCCCACTGACACTCCCCTTGTCCCACCCACTGACACTCCCCTTGTCCCTCCCACTGACACTCCCCTTGTCCCACCCACTGACACTCCCCTTGTCCCTCCCACTGACACTCCCCTTGTCCCTCGCACTGACACTCCCCTTGTCCCACCCACTGACACTCCCCTTGTCCCGCCCACTGTCACGCCCCCTTGTCCCGCCTATTGCCACGCCCCCTTTTCCCGCCCTCTTGTCCCGCCTATTGCCACGCCCCCTTGTCCCGCCCACTGACACTCCCCTTGCCCCGCCCACTGACACTCCCCTTGTCCCGCCCTCTTGTCCCGCCTATTGCCACGCCCCCTTGTCCCGCCCACTGACACTCCCCTTGCCCCGCCCACTGACACTCCCCTTGTCCCGCCCACTGACACTCCCCTTGTTATCCCGCCCACTGACACTCCCCTTGTCCCACCCACTGACACTCCCCTTGTCCCGCCCACTGACACTCCCCTTGTCCCGCCCACTGACACTCCCCTTGTCCCGCCCACTGACACTCCCCTTGTCCCGCCCACTGACACTCCCCTTGTTATCCCGCCCACTGACACTCCCCTTGTCCCGCCCACTGACACTCCCCTTGTCCCGCCTACTGCCACGCCCCCTTGCCACGCCCCCTTGTCCCGCCCACTGCCACGCCCCTTGTCCCGCCCCCTTGTCCCGCCCACTGACACTCCCCTTGTCCCGCCCACTGACACTCCACTTGTCCCGCCCACTGACACTCCCCTTGTCCCGCCCACTGACACTCCCCTTGTCCCGCCCACTGACACTCCCCTTGTTACCCCGCCCACTGACACTCCCCTTGTTACCCCGCCCACTGACACTCCCCTTGTCCCGCCCACTGACACTCCACTTGTCCCGCCCACTGACACTCCCCTTGTCCCACCCACTGACACTCCCCTTGTCCCGCCCACTGACACTCCCCTTGTTACCCCGCCCACTGACACTCCCCTTGTCCCGCCCACTGACACTCCCCTTGTCCCGCCCACTGACACTCCCCTTGTCCCGCCTACTGCCACGCCCCCTTGTCCCGCCCACTGCCACGCCCCTTGTCCCGCCCCCTTGTCCCGCACACTGCCACGCCCCCTTGTCCAGCCCACTGCCACGCCCCCTTGTCCCGCCCACTGCCACGCCCCCTTGTCCCGCCTACTGCCACGCCCCATTGTCCCGCCCCTTGTCCCGCCTATTGCCACGCCCCCTTGTCCCGCCCCTTGTCCCGCCTACTGCCACGCCCCCTTGTCCTGCCTAATGCCACGCCCCTTGTCCCGCCTACTGCCACGCCCCCTTGTCCTGCCTATTGCCACGCCCCTTGCCCCGCCTACTGCCACGCCCCCTTGTCCCGCCCACTGCCACGCCCCCTTGTCCCGCCCTCTTGTCCCGCCTATTGCCACGCCCCATTGTCCCGCCCCTTGTCCCGCCTATTGCCACGCCCCCTTGTCCCGCCCCTTGTCCCGCCCACTGCCACGCCCCTTGTCCCGCCCTCTTGTCCCGCCTATTGCCACGCCCCATTGTCCCGCCCCTTGTCCCGCCCACTGCCACGCCTCCTTGTCCCGCCCACTGCCACGCCCCCTTGTCCCGCCCACTGCCACGCCCCCTTGTCCCGCCTATTGCCACGCCCCCTTTTCCCGCCCCTTGTCCCGCCCACTGCCACGCCCCTTGTCCCGCCCACTGCCACGCCCCCTTGTCCCGCCCACTGCCACGCCCCATGTCCCGCCCCCTTGTCCCGCACACTGCCACGCCCCCTTGTCCAGCCCACTGCCACGCCCCCTTGTCCCGCCCACTGCCACGCCCCCTTGTCCCGCCTACTGCCACGCCCCATTGTCCCGCCCCTTGTCCCGCCTATTGCCACGCCCCCTTGTCCCGCCCCTTGTCCCGCCTACGGCCACGCCCCCTTGTCCTGCCTATTGCCACGCCCCTTGTCCCGCCTACTGCCACGCCCCTTGTCCCGCCTACTGCCACGCCCCCTTGTCCTGCCTATTGCCACGCCCCTTGCCCCGCCTACTGCCACGCCCCCTTGTCCCGCCCACTGCCACGCCCCATTGTCCCGCCCCTAGTCCCGCCTATTGACACGCCCCCTTGTCCTGCCTATTGCCACGCCCCTTGCCCCGCCTACTGCCACGCCCCCTTGTCCCGCCCACTGCCACGCCCCCTTGTCCCGCCCCCTTGTCCCGCCCACTGCCACGCCCCATGTCCCGCCCCCTTGTCCCGCACACTGCCACGCCCCCTAGTCCAGCCCACTGCCACGCCCCCTTGTCCCGCCCACTGCCACGCCCCCTTGTCCCGCCTACTGCCACGCCCCATTGACCCGCCCCTTGTCCCGCCTATTGCCACGCCCCCTTGTCCCGCCCCTTGTCCCGCCTACGGCCACGCCCCCTTGTCCTGCCTATTGCCACGCCCCTTGCCCCGCCTACTGCCACGCCCCCTTGTCCCGCCCACTGCCACGCCCCATTGTCCCGCCCCTTGTCCCGCCTATTGCCACGCCCCCTTGTCCCGCCCCTTGTCCCGCCCCCTTGTCCCGCACACTGCCACGCCCCCTTGTCCAGCCCACTGCCACGCCCCCTTGTCCCGCCCACTGCCACGCCCCCTTGTCCCGCCCCTTGTCCCGCCTATTGCCACGCCCCCTTGTCCCGCCCCTTGTCCCGCCCACTGCCACGCCCCTTGTCCCGCCCTCTTGTCCCGCCTATTGCCACGCCCCATTGTCCCGCCCCTTGTCCCGCCCACTGCCACGCCCCCTTGTCCCGCCCCTTGTCCCGCCCACTGCCACGCCCCTTGTCCCGCCCTCTTGTCCCGCCTATTGCCACGCCCCATTGTCCCGCCCCTTGTCCCGCCTATTGCCACGCCCCCTTGTCCCGCCCCTTGTCCCGCCTATTGCCACGCCCCCTTGTCCCGCCCCTTGTCCCGCCCACTGCCACGCCCCTTGTCCCGCCCTCTTGTCCCGCCTATTGCCACGCCCCATTGTCCCGCCCCTTGTCCCGCCCACTGCCACGCCCCCTTGTCCCGCCCCTTGTCCCGCCCACTGCCACGCCCCTTGTCCCGCCCTCTTGTCCCGCCTATTGCCACGCCCCATTGTCCCGCCCCTTGTCCCGCCTATTGCCACGCCCCCTTGTCCCGCCCCTTGTCCCGCCCACTGCCACGCCTCCTTGTCCCGCCCACTGCCACGCCCCCTTGTCCCGCCCACTGCCACGCCCCCTTGTCCCGCCTATTGCCACGCCCCCTTTTCCCGCCCCTTGTCCCGCCCACTGCCACGCCCCTTGTCCCGCCCTCTTGTCCCGCCCACTGCCACGCCCCTTGTCCCGCCCCCTTGTCCCGCCCACTGCCACGCCCCATGTCCCGCCCCCTTGTCCCGCACACTGCCACGCCCCCTTCTCCAGCCCACTGCCACGCCCCCTTGTCCCGCCCACTGCCACGCCCCCTTGTCCCGCCTACTGCCACGCCCCATTGTCCCGCCCCTTGTCCCGCCTATTGCCACGCCCCCTTGTCCCGCCCCTTGTCCCGCCTACGGCCACGCCCCCTTGTCCTGCCTATTGCCACGCCCCTTGTCCCGCCTACTGCCACGCCCCTTGTCCCGCCTACTGCCACGCCCCTTGGCCAAGATGCGTACTGTTGTGTTTTTCCAGGGTGCACTATGGTAGGGTCCCACTGCGTGGCTCCTGCTGCCTGCCACAAGGTAAGCCTGCAGCACCCCGACACACACACACACACACACACACACAATCCAGAGGGGAGCCCTGTGGAATAGCTGGCTGGCTGGCTGCATTCCACAGGGGCCCGCCTCAAGCAGTGCCAGCTTCCCCAGCAGCACCAGCAGCAGCCCCAGCAGCCCAGCATTCAAAAAGACTTTATATATATTGATATATATATATATAAAGTCTTTGATTATCAAAAGACATGACATGACATGAGCATGAGCTGAGCTGAGCTAAAGAAGGGGGACACGCTGCCTGCGGGAACCTAGCCCACCTTGTTACCCCGCCCACTGACACTCCCCTTGTCCCGCCCACTGACACTCCCCTTGTTACCCCGCCCACTGACACTCCCCCTGTCCCGCCCACTGACACTCCCCTTGTCCCGCCCACTGACACTCCCCTTGTCCCGCCCACTGACACTCCCCTTGTCCCTCCCACTGACACTCCCCTTGTCCCACCCACTGACACTCCCCTTGTCCCACCCACTGACACTCCCCTTGTCCCTCCCACTGACACTCCCCTTGTCCCACCCACTGACACTCCCCTTGTCCCTCCCACTGACACTCCCCTTGTCCCTCCCACTGACACTCCCCTTGTCCCACCCACTGACACTCCCCTTGTCCCGCCCACTGTCACGCCCCCTTGTCCCGCCTATTGCCACGCCCCCTTTTCCCGCCCTCTTGTCCCGCCTATTGCCACGCCCCCTTGTCCCGCCCACTGACACTCCCCTTGCCCCGCCCACTGACACTCCCCTTGTCCCGCCCTCTTGTCCCGCCTATTGCCACGCCCCCTTGTCCCGCCCACTGACACTCCCCTTGTCCCGCCCACTGACACTCCCCTTGTTATCCCGCCCACTGACACTCCCCTTGTCCCACCCACTGACACTCCCCTTGTCCCGCCCACTGACACTCCCCTTGTCCCGCCCACTGACACTCCCCTTGTCCCGCCCACTGACACTCCCCTTGTTATCCCGCCCACTGACACTCCCCTTGTCCCGCCCACTGACACTCCCCTTGTCCCACCCACTGACACTCCCCTTGTCCCGCCTACTGCCACGCCCCCTTGCCACGCCCCCTTGTCCCGCCCACTGCCACGCCCCTTGTCCCGCCCCCTTGTCCCGCCCACTGACACTCCCCTTGTCCCGCCCACTGACACTCCACTTGTCCCGCCCACTGACACTCCCCTTGTCCCGCCCACTGACACTCCCCTTGTTACCCCGCCCACTGACACTCCCCTTGTTACCCCGCCCACTGACACTCCCCTTGTCCCGCCCACTGACACTCCACTTGTCCCGCCCACTGACACTCCCCTTGTCCCACCCACTGACACTCCCCTTGTCCCGCCCACTGACACTCCCCTTGTTACCCCGCCCACTGACACTCCCCTTGTCCCGCCCACTGACACTCCCCTTGTCCCGCCCACTGACACTCCCCTTGTCCCACCCACTGACACTCCCCTTGTCCCGCCTACTGCCACGCCCCCTTGTCCCGCCCACTTGTCCCGCCCACTGCCACGCCCCTTGTCCCGCCCCCTTGTCCCGCACACTGCCACGCCCCCTTGTCCAGCCCACTGCCACGCCCCCTTGTCCCGCCCACTGCCACGCCCCCTTGTCCCGCCTACTGCCACGCCCCATTGTCCCGCCCCTTGTCCCGCCTATTGCCACGCCCCCTTGTCCCGCCCCTTGTCCCGCCTACTGCCACGCCCCCTTGTCCTGCCTAATGCCACGCCCCTTGTCCCGCCTACTGCCACGCCCCCTTGTCCTGCCTATTGCCACGCCCCTTGCCCCGCCTACTGCCACGCCCCCTTGTCCCGCCCACTGCCACGCCCCCTTGTCCCGCCCTCTTGTCCCGCCTATTGCCACGCCCCCTTGTCCCGCCCACTGACACTCCCCTTGCCCCGCCCACTGACACTCCCCTTGTCCCGCCCTCTTGTCCCGCCTATTGCCACGCCCCCTTGTCCCACCCACTGACACTCCCCTTGTCCCGCCCACTGCCACGCCCCCTTGTCCAGCCCACTGCCACGCCCCCTTGTCCCGCCTACTGCCACGCCCCATTGTCCCGCCCCTTGTCCCGCCTATTGCCACGCCCCCTTGTCCCGCCCCTTGTCCCGCCCACTGCCACGCCCCTTGTCCCGCCCTCTTGTCCCGCCTATTGCCACGCCCCATTGCCCCGCCCCTTGTCCCGCCCACTGCCACGCCCCCTTGTCCCGCCCCTTGTCCCGCCCACTGCCACGCCCCTTGTCCCGCCCTCTTGTCCCGCCTATTGCCACGCCCCATTGTCCCGCCCCTTGTCCCGCCTATTGCCACGCCCCCTTGTCCCGCCCCTTGTCCCGCCCACTGCCACGCCTCCTTGTCCCGCCCACTGCCACGCCCCCTTGTCCCGCCCACTGCCACGCCCCCTTGTCCCGCCTATTGCCACGCCCCCTTTTCCCGCCCCTTGTCCCACCCACTGCCACGCCCCTTGTCCCGCCCTCTTGTCCCGCCCACTGCCACGCCCCCTTGTACCGCCCCCTTGTCCCGCCCACTGCCACGCCCCATGTCCCGCCCCCTTGTCCCGCACACTGCCACGCCCCCTTGTCCAGCCCACTGCCACGCCCCCTTGTCCCGCCCACTGCCACGCCCCCTTGTCCCGCCTACTGCCACGCCCCATTGTCCCGCCCCTTGTCCCGCCTATTGCCACGCCCCCTTGTCCCGCCCCTTGTCCCGCCTACGGCCACGCCCCCTTGTCCTGCCTATTGCCACGCCCCTTGTCCCGCCTACTGCCACGCCCCTTGTCCCGCCTACTGCCACGCCCCCTTGTCCTGCCTATTGCCACGCCCCTTGCCCCGCCTACTGCCACGCCCCCTTGTCCCGCCCACTGCCACGCCCCATTGTCCCGCCCCTTGTCCCGCCTATTGCCACGCCCCCTTGTCCCGCCCCTTGTCCCGCCCACTGCCACGCCTCCTTGTCCCGCCCACTGCCACGCCCCCTTGTCCCGCCCACTGCCACGCCCCCTTGTCCCGCCTATTGCCACGCCCCCTTTTCCCGCCCCTTGTCCCGCCCACTGCCACGCCCCTTGTCCCGCCCTCTTGTCCCGCCTATTGCCACGCCCCCTTGTCCCGCCCACTGACACTCCCCTTGCCCCGCCCACTGACACTCCCCTTGTCCCGCCCACTGACACTCCCCTTGTTATCCCGCCCACTGACACTCCCCTTGTCCCACCCACTGACACTCCCCTTGTCCCGCCCACTGACACTCCCCTTGTCCCGCCCACTGACACTCCCCTTGTCCCGCCCACTGACACTCCCCTTGTTATCCCGCCCACTGACACTCCCCTTGTCCCGCCCACTGACACTCCCCTTGTCCCACCCACTGACACTCCCCTTGTCCCGCCTACTGCCACGCCCCCTTGCCACGCCCCCTTGTCCCGCCCACTGCCACGCCCCTTGTCCCGCCCCCTTGTCCCGCCCACTGACACTCCACTTGTCCCGCCCACTGACACTCCCCTTGTCCCGCCCACTGACACTCCCCTTGTCCCGCCCACTGACACTCCCCTTGTCCCTCCCACTGACACTCCCCTTGTCCCACCCACTGACACTCCCCTTGTCCCTCCCACTGACACTCCCCTTGTCCCACCCACTGACACTCCCCTTGTCCCTCCCACTGACACTCCCCTTGTCCCTCGCACTGACACTCCCCTTGTCCCACCCACTGTCACGCCCCCTTGTCCCGCCTATTGCCACGCCCCCTTTTCCCGCCCTCTTGTCCCGCCTATTGCCACGCCCCCTTGTCCCGCCCACTGACACTCCCCTTGCCCCGCCCACTGACACTCCCCTTGTCCCGCCCTCTTGTCCCGCCTATTGCCACGCCCCCTTGTCCCGCCCACTGACACTCCCCTTGCCCCGCCCACTGACACTCCCCTTGTCCCGCCCACTGACACTCCCCTTGTTATCCCGCCCACTGACACTCCCCTTGTCCCACCCACTGACACTCCCCTTGTCCCGCCCACTGACACTCCCCTTGTCCCGCCCACTGACACTCCCCTTGTCCCGCCCACTGACACTCCCCTTGTCCCGCCCACTGACACTCCCCTTGTTATCCCGCCCACTGACACTCCCCTTGTCCCGCCCACTGACACTCCCCTTGTCCCGCCTACTGCCACGCCCCCTTGCCACGCCCCCTTGTCCCGCCCACTGCCACGCCCCTTGTCCCGCCCCCTTGTCCCGCCCACTGACACTCCCCTTGTCCCGCCCACTGACACTCCACTTGTCCCGCCCACTGACACTCCCCTTGTCCCGCCCACTGACACTCCCCTTGTCCCGCCCACTGACACTCCCCTTGTTACCCCGCCCACTGACACTCCCCTTGTTACCCCGCCCACTGACACTCCCCTTGTCCCGCCCACTGACACTCCACTTGTCCCGCCCACTGACACTCCCCTTGTCCCACCCACTGACACTCCCCTTGTCCCGCCCACTGACACTCCCCTTGTTACCCCGCCCACTGACACTCCCCTTGTCCCGCCCACTGACACTCCCCTTGTCCCGCCCACTGACACTCCCCTTGTCCCGCCTACTGCCACGCCCCCTTGTCCCGCCCACTGCCACGCCCCTTGTCCCGCCCCCTTGTCCCGCACACTGCCACGCCCCCTTGTCCAGCCCACTGCCACGCCCCCTTGTCCCGCCCACTGCCACGCCCCCTTGTCCCGCCTACTGCCACGCCCCATTGTCCCGCCCCTTGTCCCGCCTATTGCCACGCCCCCTTGTCCCGCCCCTTGTCCCGCCTACTGCCACGCCCCCTTGTCCTGCCTAATGCCACGCCCCTTGTCCCGCCTACTGCCACGCCCCCTTGTCCTGCCTATTGCCACGCCCCTTGCCCCGCCTACTGCCACGCCCCCTTGTCCCGCCCACTGCCACGCCCCCTTGTCCCGCCCTCTTGTCCCGCCTATTGCCACGCCCCATTGTCCCGCCCCTTGTCCCGCCTATTGCCACGCCCCCTTGTCCCGCCCCTTGTCCCGCCCACTGCCACGCCCCTTGTCCCGCCCTCTTGTCCCGCCTATTGCCACGCCCCATTGTCCCGCCCCTTGTCCCGCCCACTGCCACGCCTCCTTGTCCCGCCCACTGCCACGCCCCCTTGTCCCGCCCACTGCCACGCCCCCTTGTCCCGCCTATTGCCACGCCCCCTTTTCCCGCCCCTTGTCCCGCCCACTGCCACGCCCCTTGTCCCGCCCACTGCCACGCCCCCTTGTCCCGCCCACTGCCACGCCCCATGTCCCGCCCCCTTGTCCCGCACACTGCCACGCCCCCTTGTCCAGCCCACTGCCACGCCCCCTTGTCCCGCCCACTGCCACGCCCCCTTGTCCCGCCTACTGCCACGCCCCATTGTCCCGCCCCTTGTCCCGCCTATTGCCACGCCCCCTTGTCCCGCCCCTTGTC
>NW_027252448.1:2500-25138 GCF_044704955.1 Pristiophorus japonicus
CATCATCGAGCACTGCCCTCCGAGGGAATTCGTAGGCAGCCTACAAGATATCCACGCTGTTAGACCGGAAGCTTTGGCCTGGATATCCAACTTGGATATTGACATTTGATTTACTTTGATACTACCGTATGAAAGAAAGAAGAAAAAAAAAAGAAATTCCCATTTTATAATTTAACCATTTTTATTTGGTGCACTCAAAAGCTAGAGAGTGCCGTCCACAGGTAGGTATCTACCATCTCACAGCTGTATATGACACATCCCCTCCATATCACAGTCAGCTGGGCATCACACGTTCCATACATTATTCTCGCACACACACACATCATCCAACAACAGTGCTCCAGTTTATTCTCGCTTATGTCCTTCATATCGAGGAATAGTTGCAGTCCTATAAAGGCCTCGTCTTCAAATAAAAGGCCTAATCCTTGAATAAATGGCAAAATATTTGCTTATATAATATCAATTAGCCCTCAACAACAACAACAACAACAACTATATTTATATAGTGACTTTAATGTAGTAAAATGGTTCACTAATCTCCTTTTTAGGGAAGGAAATCTGGCGCCCTTACCCGGTCCGATCTGGCCTATATGTGACTCCAGACCCACAGCAATGTGGTTGACTCTTACCTGCCCTCTGAAATGGCCTAGCAAGTCACTCAGTTGTACCAAACTGCTATGACCAGGTCAGCACTGCAGGAGGAGTATCTTCACCACAGTTCAATAAGGCGGATCACCATCACCACCTTGAGGGCAATTAGGGATGGGCAATAAATGCCGGCCTTGCCAGTGACACCCCGTGAACGAATAAATTAAAAAGAAAAATGTCCACTGGACCAAGACCTAGCTCTGTCAAGTTCATGTGGTGGCTGGTGTGCAACGGCCATCACACGTTTTTTAAAAAAAAATCTACGCATCGGCATCTTCCACCCTTCAACATGTAGTTCGGGACCTGGAGTATTGGGTCCTTCATTGAAACACCCGTGAACTCATCCCTTTTTGGCGTGGAAGCAAGTCATCCTGCTTCATTATTAAAGAAGCAGTTGCAAGACATTTGGAAAAGCAAAATTTGGTCAGGCAGAGTCAGCATGGATTTATGAAGGGGAAGTCATGTTTGACAAATTTGCTGGAATTCTTTGAGGATGTAACTAACAGGGTGGATAAAGGGGAACCAGTGGATGTGGTGTATTTGGACTTCCAGAAGGCATTTGACAAGGTGCCACATAAAAGGTTACTGCACAAGATAAAAGTTCACGGGGTTGGGGGTAGTATATGAGCATGGATAGAGGATTGGCTAATGAACAGAAAACAGAGAGTCGAGATACATGGTTCATTCTTTGGTTGGCAAACAGCAACTAGTGGGGTGCCGCAGGGATCAGTGTTAGGACCCCAACTATTTACAATCTATATTAACGACTTGGAAGAAGGGACTGAGTGTAATGTAACCAAGTTTGCTGACTATACAAAGACTGTGACCCCTAGTTCTGGACTTCCCCAACATCGGGAACATTCTTCCTGCATCTTAGCTGTCCAGTCCCATCAGAATTTTATGTTTTTATGAGATCCCCGCTCATTCATCTAAACTCCAGTGAATACAGGCCCAGTCGATCCAGTCTCTCCTCATATGTCAGTCCTGCCATCCCGGGAATCAGTCTGGTGAACCTTCGCTGCACTCCCTCAATAGCAAGAACGTCCTTCCTCAGATTAGGAGACCAAAGCTGAACATAATATTCCAGGTGAGGCTTCGCCAAGGCCCTGTACAGCTGCAGCAAGACCTCCCTGCTCCTATACTCCAATCCCCTAGCTATGAAGGCCAACATACCATTTGCCGCCTTCACTGCGTGCTGTACCTGCATGCCAACCTTCAATGATTGATGTACCATGACACCCAGGTCTAGTTGCACCTCCTCTTTTCCTAAGCTGCTGCCATTCAGATATTCTGCCTTCCTGTTTTTGCCACCAAAGTGGATAACCTCACATTTATCCACATTGTACTGCATCTGCCATGCATTTGCCCATTCACCTAACCTGTCCAAGTCATCTTGCAGCCTCTTAGCATCCTCCTCACAGCTCACACAGCCGCCCAGCTTAATGTCATCTGCAAACTTGGAGATATTGCTCTCAATTCCTTCATCTAAATCATTGATGTATATTGTAAATAGCTGGGGTCCCAGCACTGAGCCCTGTGGCACCCCACTAGTCACTGCCTGCCATTCTGAAAAGGACCCGTTTATCCCGACTTTCTGCTTCCTGTCTGCCAACCAGTTTTCTATCCATGTCAGTACATTACCCCCAATACCATGTGCTTTAATTTTGCACACCAATCTCTTGTGTGGGACCTTGTCAAAAGCCTTTTGAAAGTCCAAATACACCACATCCACTGGTTCTCCCTTGTCCACTCTACCAGTTACATCCTCAAAAAATTCCAGAAGATTTTTCAAGCTTTATTTCCCCTTTCATAAATCCATGCTGAATTGGACCGATCCTGTCACTGCTTTCCAAATGCGTTGCTATTTCATCTTTAATTATTGATTCCAACATTTTCCTCACTACTGATGTCAGGCTAACGGTCTATAATTACCCGTTTTCTCTCTTCCCTCCTTTCTTAAAAACTGGTGTTACATTAGCTACCCTCCAGTCCATAGGAACTGATCCAGAGTCGATAAATAAATAGTTGGAAACTAATCACCAATGCATCCACTATTTCTAGGGCCACTTCCTTTACTACTCCGGGATGCAGACTATCAGGCCCTGGGGATTTATCGGCCTTCAATCCCATCAATTTCCCTAACACAATTTCCTGACTAATAAGGATTTCCTTCAGTTCCTCCTCCTTGCTAGACCCTCGGTCCCCTAGTATTTCCGGAAGGTTATTTGTGTCTTCCTTAGTGAAGAGAGAACCAAAATATTTGTTCAAATGGTCTGCCATTTCTTTGTTCCCCATTATAAATTCACCTGATTCTGACCGCAAGGGACCTACATTTGTCTTCACTAATCTTTTTCTCTTCACATATCTATAGAAGCTTTTGCAGTCAGTTTTTATGTTCCCCAGCAAGCTTCCTCTCCTAATTAAACCCTTTGTCCTCCTCTGCTGAATTCTAAATTTCTCCCAGTCCTCAGGTTTGCTGCTTTTTCTGGCCAATGTATATGTCTCTTCTTTGGATTTAACACTATCCCTAATCTCCCTTGGTTGAGCCACCTTCCCCGTTTTATTTTTACTCCAGACAGGGATGTACAACATATAAAATTCTGACTGGACTGGATAGGTTTGATGCAGGAAGAATGTTCCCGATGTTGGGAGAGTCCAAAACCATGGGTCACAGTCTAAGGATAGGGGGTAAGCCATTTAGGACCGAGATGAGGAGAAACTTCTTCACTCAGAGTTGTCAACCTGTGGAATTCTCTTCCACAGAGTTGTTGATGCCAGTTCATTAGATATATTCAAGAGGGTGTTGGATATGGCCCTTATGGCTAAAGGGGTATGGAGAGGAAGCAGGGAAGGGGTACTGAAGTGAATGATCAGCAGCCGTGATCTTATTGAATGGTGATGCAGGCTTGGAAGGGCCAAATGGCCTACTCCTGCACCTATTTTCTATGTTTCTGTGTTTCCTCAATCGGCTCCGGTTCATCCGTGTGCCGCAGTTTTATCTGATCAACATGTTGCCTGCGTGTTTGCCCATTCTTGAGCACGACAATAAACACTCTGTTACCCTCCTTGGATGTAACCGTACCGGTGATCCACTTTGGACCTTGACCATAATTCAGCACATAAACTGGATCGTTGACCGAGATGTCACGTGACACCGCAGCACGATCATGATAGCACTGCTGATTTTGATGTCTGTTTTCAACATGATCATTCAAATCAGGATGGACGAGAGAGAGCTTGGTCTTGAGACTTCTCTTCATCAGTAGTTCAGCAGGGGAGACCCTGGTAAGCGTGCGAGGTCTTGTCCTGTAACTAAGCAATATGTGTGACAAACGAGTCTGCAGTGAACCCTGAGTCACACGTTTCTTGCTTTGCTTGATCGTTTGAACTGCACGCTTTGCTTGACCATTAGTTGCAGGTGTGAATGGAGCAGACCTTGCATGTCTGATACCATTGAGTTTCATGAACTCCTGAAACTCCAGACTCATGAAGGAAGACTCCTTATCGTTCACAACAACGATCGGCAAACATGAATAGCAAAAATGACACGAAGGCTCACAGTAGTAGCTGTGGACGTACTGGATGACATCATAATACACTTCGAATATGCACCTACCACAACAAAAAACATTTTTCCCGGGAAAGATCCCGCAAAATCGATGTGTATCCTCGACTATGGTTTAGATGGCCATGACTAAAGACTCAGTGGAGATTCCGCTGGTACGTTACTTAGTTGCATGCACATATTGCACTGATGCACACATGATTCCAGATCAGAGTCAATTCCAGGCCAACAAACATGAGCCCTGGCAATGGCTTTCATCATGACGATACCATGAGTGCTATGTAGTTCACGTACAAATTTTTCTCTGCCTTTCTTAGGCATAACAACACGATTGCCCCACAGTAGACAATCTGACTGAATGGATAGTTCATCTTTGTGACGGTTGTAAGGTTTGGTCTCATCACACGTTTCCACAGGTTTTGCAGAATAATCACCACTGAGGACACAGCGTTTCACAACCGATATGGCTGGTCCAGATCTTCACTTGTTGAGCAGTGACAGGAGTTCCTTCACTCTCAAAAGCATCCATTACCAATAGTAGATCTGCAGGTTGAGGCGTCTCCACTTCAGGTGTGGGCAACAGCAGACGATTCAGTGCATCGGCACAATTCTCAGTGCCAGGTCTATGTCGAATAACATAATCATAGGCAGACAATGTCAACACCCACCTCCTAGATACGGGACGATGCATTGGTATTAATACCTTGTTTTCGGAAAACAAAAATGAAATGAGTGGCTTGTGATCCGTTTCGAGTTCAAAATGAAGACCAAACAGGTACTGATGCATCTTTTTGACCTCATATACATAGACCAAAGCTTCTTTTTCTACCATGCTGTAAGCTCTTTCGGCCTTTGACAAACTTTTCGAAGCATACGCAGCAGGTTGTAGTTCATCCAACTCATTTGCTTGTTGTAGTACACAGCCAACCCCATATGATGAAGCATCACAGGACAATACAAGACGCTTACACAGATCATAGTGAACAAGCAGCTTGTTTGAACAGAGCAGATTCTTGGCTTTCTCAAGAACTCTATTTTGAGATACACCCCAGACCTAGTTGTCACATTTTCTGAGCAGTATGTGCAGTGGCTCTAGTAAAGTGCTCAATCTGGGTAAGAAATTACCAAAGTAGTTGAGTAGCCCAAGGAATGAATGCACTCTATCACATTCTGAGGTCTGGGTGCATTTTTGATGGCCTTGGTTTTCGAATCAGTAGGCCTGATGCCATCAGCAGCAATCTTCCTCCCCAGGAATTCAACTTCAGGTGCCATGAAGATACACTTCAAATGTTTCAGCCTGAGACACACTTTGTCCAGACGATGTAGGACTTCAAAATTGTTCAGATGTTCAGCAGTGTCACAACCTGTGACCAGAATGTCATCTTGAAACACGACGGTTCTAGGAACGGACATCAGTAGACTCTCCATATTACTCTGAAATATGGCTGCAACCAAACTGATTCCAAAAGGATACCTGTTGTAGACAAACAGTCCTTTGGTGTTGATGTAGGTGAGTTTCTTCAAAGTGTCGACAAGCTCCTGTGTCGTATAGGCCGATGTCAGATCCAGTTTACTGAACAACTTTCCACCAGCTAGCATGGCAAACAGGTCATCAGCCTTCAGTAGCAGATACTGATCCTGTTTCGAAAATCGGTTAATCGTAACCTTGTAGTCTCCACAGATCCTGACAGTGCCATCATTCTTTAACACAGGAACGATAGGACTGTCCCATTCGTAAATTCAACCGGTGATATGATCCCTTCACGTTGGAGTCTGTCAAGCTTAATTTTGACCTCCCTCATCATGTACGGAACAGACCGAGCTTTATGATAGCCAGGTCTTGCATCAGAATCCAGGTGAATCTGCACCTTGGTTCCAGTAAAATTGCCAATGCCCAGTTCAAACAAAGAAGGAAACTTCTTCAGCACTTGAGCAGATGAAGTGTCATCCACCAAGGGCAACGCTTCGATATCATTCCAGTTCCACTTGATTTTCTTGAGCCAATTCCTGCCGAACAGCGTTGGACCATTGCCTGGGATGATCCATAATGGTAAGTCGTGAACCACAACATCATACGACACCTTGACTACTGCACTGCCAATCACCGGTATGAGTTCCTTCGTGTAAGTACGCAAGTTGGCATTGACTGGACTCAGCTTAGGCTTCACAGCTTCAGTGTCCCACAGCTTATCGAATGTCCTTTGGCTCATTATTGACTGACTCGCACCCGTGTCCAACTCCATTGCTACAGGCGCGCCATTTAGCTTAACATTACCAATTATCGGCTGGCTCTTTCTCAAGAACAAATACAGACCATATACTTCCTCCTCTGGTTGTATATCCGGGCCAGCACTGGACTGGTCATCAGCAATGTGATAAGCGGCAGTACGCCTGCTCATTTGTGGGCACATTCTCTGAAGATGCCCCACTTTCGAACAGCCTTTACAGATGTACTGTTTAAATTGTCACTGATGAGGCCAATGATTGCCCCACAACGCCAACAGGGTGAAATAGGATTCATACCCGTTGGCGGACTTTGAGCAGCTACAGGTTTCACATAAGCAGCCGACTAAGCCCTGCCATAAGCAGCTCTGCCAGACAACGACACAATCTTGTTTACAGTACTTGCCGTGGAGCTCCGACTCTTCGATGATATCTGCCTTAAATTATCATCAGTTGCCATGCATACCTGGGCAGCCGCGGTGGCCTTGCTCAAATCCAGCGTTTCTGCAGCCAATAATTTCCAAAGAATCACATCATGGTTGATGCCTATCACAAAGAAATCTCGCAGCATGTCTTCCAATGCGTTTCCAAACTCACATGGCTCAGCCAGACATCTTTGGTCAGCGACAGATCCCAACACATCCTGGCCCTCAGCATGAACATGTGTGTAGAAGCGACAGTGTGAGATGATGATCCCCTCTTGGCTTGAGATGTTCACGCACCAGAGCGTGCAAATTCCCATACTCTTTGTCCGTTGGACATGCAGGTGAGGGAAGATTCTTTGAGGCCATAAATGTTTGGACCACAAACAGTGGGGAAAACCGCCCTGCGTCTAATTGCGTCACCAGCTTCCTCCATTTTGTTGGCCACGAAATACTGATCCAGGCGGTCGATAAAATCCGCCCAATCCTCGCCATCCACGAATCTCTCCAGAATTCCAATGGTGCCTATTGTGCATGCGAAGGTTCTTAAGCTACCTCGTCGCCAAATGTAATGCAAATAATGACTCTCAAGACTTGTTACTGTAAACTCACTCCGGTGCAAACCTGGTTCAACTTTAGGGGCTCCCAAAGTGCGCACATGACATGGTACTCGCCCTTCTATACCAGGGCCCACGCGCGTACAGCCCAATGACCTCTGACAGTGGCACCCCCTGGTATCTAGTGACTCCAAGCATCAATACATAACTGCATGGTGATGGTAGAACACTGTGGGGTTTTAACTGGGCCAGATGGTTCCGATTGTGAGAAATAAATACTGTTGGCCACAGGAAAATGAAGTTGCCAGCAAATTGCAGCAGGTTAAGTGGAACAGTGGCCAAGCCTATGTAACTCTTCATGCTCTCAGCCCTGCGCGATCACATTCTGTTCAGGTCAGCCTGACCCTGAGCTGAACAGGATCCCACAGGATTTATGCTCGGGGCTGGCTCTCCATCAAGTTGTGTCGCAGTTGTGAATGACGTGACTGATTTGTGTGTTGCCGTGTCCGATCTGCAGTCAATCGTCTCGGATGATGTTCCACAGCATAACTCAGACCACCTATTTGCACCTCCATAACTTTGCC
The DNA here is from genome assembly GCF_044704955.1 of Pristiophorus japonicus. Lineage (NCBI taxonomy): Eukaryota > Metazoa > Chordata > Chondrichthyes > Pristiophoridae > Pristiophorus > Pristiophorus japonicus. Next base: position 10,500 of record NW_027252448.1, read on the forward strand.
CGCCATCCGCTGTTGAAGCCCTCATCCGTGCCTTTGTTACCTCTAGATTTGACTATTCCAACGCACTCCTGGCTGGCCTCCCATATTCAAAAGATCCCATGGCATTATTTCGAAGATCAGGGGAGTTATTCCTGGTATCCTGGCCAATATTTGTCCCTCAGTCAATATTACTAAACCAGATTATCTGGACGTTATCTCATTGCTGTTTGTGGGGCCTTGCTCTGCACAAATTGGCTGCTGTGCTTCCTACATTACAAAATTGACTACACTTCAAAAAAAAGTATTTTATTGGCTGTAAAGTGCTTTGGGGCGTCTTGAGGTCATGAAAGGCGCTGTATAAATGCAAGTCTTTGTTTTTTTTCTTTCGCTGGGTATGCTAGTCCAGTACCATAACTGTCAGACTACTGTACCTCTGAATAGAGCTGCCCATCATCTTTACAGCACACCTGGTGTGTCAGTTCCTGTAAAGGGAAATCCAGTCCAAATGGCATAATTCTTGGTCATTGAATTACAGTCAATACTTAATTCACCGCAGGAAGTATTTCGGTGTGAAGTCCTATGGCCTTTATGTATTATTTATAAATGTAAAAATATATATGAATATATTTCTCCTGTCATTTTAATTCTCCACTCTGCTTCCGCTCTGACCTCTCTGTCCTTGGCCTCCTACTATGTTCCAATGAAGCTCGAGGAGCATTTCTTCTTTCAGTGAGGCACTTTACAGCCTTCCCAACTCCACGCTGAGTTCAACAATTTCAGATCATAACCTCCGCCCCCATTTCTTCACACGGCAGCTATTGCTGATGATTCTGCCATTCCCATTTACCCGTCCACCAGACCCATTTTTTGTTATTTTACTTGTCCCATTACCATCTCCTTTTGCCTTGCACCATTAACCCTTTTGTCATTTAATCTCTCCATGAGGCTGAGGGGAGATCTCATTGAGGTGCATAAAATTATGAGGGGCCTAGATATGGTGGATAGAAAGGGCCTATTTCCCTTAGCAGATGGGGTCAACAACCAGAGGGTAGAAATTTAAAGAAATTGGTAGAAGGTTTAGAGGGGTCTGAGGGGAAATTTCTTCATACAGAGGGTAGTGGGGGTCTGGAACTCACTGCCTGAAAGGGTGATAGAGGCAGAAACCCTCACCTCATTTAAAAAAATACTTGGATGTGCACTTGAAGTGACGTAACCTGCAGAGCTACGGACCTCGAGCTTGAAGGTGGATTAGGCTGGATAGCTCTTTGTCGGCTGGTGCGGACATGATGGGCCGAAATGGCCTCCTTCCGTGCTGTAAACTTCTATGATTCACTGACCTTCCCTTTTGTTCTTTCCTCCCCTCCCATCTTTCCCTGCCTCTGCACTTGCTTAAAAATCTTTGACATCTCTCATTTTTTCCAGTTCTGATTAAAGGCCGTCCACCTGAAATGTTACCTCTGTTTCTCTCTCCAGACATAACTGCCTGATCTGCTGAGTATTCTCAGCATTTTCTGATTTATATTATAAATATATTTTTCTCTTTTTTTTAAACACACACTTGTGCATCAATGCAAGAGAGATTTCGACAATCCTGTATCCCCTTGCATGGCACCAAAGGTTATAGGAGAATTGGAATCCTCTTGCCATGGCTGTCATCTTCGTTGTACTTGTGAGCTCATGGTCTACAGGGCTGTAGTAATACCTGCCCTCCTGTATGTCTCAGAGACATGGACCATGTATAGTAGATACCTCAAGTCGCTGGAGAAATACCACCAACGATGTCTCCGCAAAATCCTACAAATCTGGGAGGACAGACGCACCAATATTAGCATTCTCAACCGGGCCAACATTCCTAGCATCGAAGTACTGACCACACTTGATCAGCTCCGCTGGGCAGGCCACATCGTTCGCATGCCAGACACGCGACTTCTAAAGCAAGTGCTCTACTCTGAACTCCTTCATGGCAAACAAACCAAAGGTGGGCAGAGGAAACGTTGCAGGGACACCCTCAAAGCCTCCCTGAAAAAGCGCAACATCCCCACTGACACCTGGGAGTCCCTGGCCAAAGACCGCCCTAAGTGGAGGAAGTGCATCCGAGAGGGCGCTGAGCACCTCGAGTCTCATCGCCGAGAGCATGCAGAAAACAGGCGCAGGCAGCGGAAAGAGCGTGTGACAAACCAGACTCCCCACCCACCCTTTCCCTCAACAACAGTCTGTCCCACCTGTGACAGGGACTGTGGTTCTCATATTGGACTGTTCAGCCACCTAAGGACTCCTGTTAAGAGTGGAAGCAAGTCTTCCTCGATTCCGAGGGACTGCCTATGATGACTTGTGAAGCTCGTGGCCTAGAATCTGACACGCTCCCTGGAGCCTGTTGGTGCTTTTGAGTGAGTCAGTCATCAGAAGCATGCGAGGGAACTTACCTCGATGACATCTTGTTTATAAACAGGACTAATTGGACTTCCTCATTATGTTTAGAACTAATGATCAAGAGCTATAAGGAGAAGTTTAAAGCACTGGAATTTTGCTTAGAGTTTTTCAAGATATTAAGGGGAACAGATAGGATAGATGGAGAGAAACTAATCACACTGGTTGGGGAGTCTAGGGCTAGGGGGCATAGTCTAAAGATTAGAGCCAGACCTTTCAGGAGTGAAATTAGTAGAGTTCCAAACTACTACCACCCTTCGACACACAAAGGGTGATAGAAGTTTGGAACTCTCATCTGCAAACGGCAATTGGTGCTACGTCAATTGTTAACTTTAAATCAGAGATTGATAGTTTTCTGTTAACCAAAGATATTCAGGGATATGGGCCAAAGGCAGGTATATGGAGTTAGGTCGCAGATCAGCTATGATCTCATTGCATGGCGGAGCAGGCTCGAGCGGCTGAATGGCCCCCTCCTGTTCCTATGTGTAATGTACCCACCTGTGAGTATGCTCGCAGGCTGGTAGAGCTGTTGAGTTGAGAGTGGCTTAGCCAGTGACACGATGTTCACAAGACTCAATAAAACCCCAGCCAGTTAGGTTCAGGGGATCCACGATGAGGCAGGTGGTTATGAGTCTGGTTAATGAACTGGTAATGTGTAGTGTGATTGTTAAACCTTTGCTAATATGTGTTGCTATGAATTCTTAAGCAAAGAGCCCATGAAGCAAATGCATTATACTGTTTCTATGCTCTCTCTCAAAAGTGAAGACTGAGGGATGAATTGTTGGAAATATTTTCGATTTATGAAGGGTTGGAAGAATGTGTTCTAGGCGAGTTGTTTTTGTGTTGATTTGTGTATGACATTCAGGCACACGGGCTAATCATTTCAAGATAAGGATCACGAGCAGAAAGTTGGAAATTTAGGGAATTTTTTTCAGTAAAAGAATGATTGTGTGGAACAGAAACTAGTATGGGTGATGAAACAAGGAACTATAAAGGGTTCAACATGCTCCACATGAGCCTCCTCCCACCCCTCTTCTTCTCACCCCATAAGCAAAACTTTTGATTCCTTTCATCCTCATGTTTTTATCCAGCCTGCCCTTAAAGGCATCTCCTTTTATCGCCTCAACCATGAATGGCCTGCTTTTGTGCTGTAAATTCTACATAACTTTGAGATCCAAGAACCTTGAATCCTATTTTCTGATGAGAGGTGGGCGCCGGAGGAACTGGAGTGCATCATCACCCCCGACAACCACATTTTAATTTGACCATTTAATGTTCAAAAAGTCTTATTTGTTAATTTTCTGGTTCTAGTGCCCCTTTAATAAGGGGGTACTTGATTTAAAGTTCTACTTAAAATAGTTATGGTGCTGTTGGGTTGGGAGTTGCTTAGCCAGTCACGTGATGTTCACAAAACTCAATAAAACCCCAGCCAGTTGGGTTCAGAGGATCCACGATGAGGCAGGTGGTTGCGAGCCTTGTGGATGAACTGCTAATGTGTAGTGTGATTGCTATTAAAAACTATTTGGTTAATTAGCAATGTGTTGCCATGATTTCTTGAGCAAAGAACCCATGAAGCAAATACATTACAACAATATATAATATACATGATATATTTGGCTTCAAAGTAGAGCTTAGCAACAACTTGAGTGCAGATCGGCTGCAAGGGTTGAAAGAGATCCTGATCCAGGCAGATGTCAAATGGCCTGTTTCTATGCTGTACATACGATGTACTAACCCAAAACTCCATCTGCTTTTTGTGCACAGTGACATCTGCCTGGATCAGGATCTCTTTCAACCCTTGCAGCCAATCTGCACTCAAGTTGTTGCTAAGCTCTGCTTTGAAGCCTGATATATCATGTATATTATATATTGTTGTAATGTATTTGCTTCATTGGTTCTTTGGCAATGTGTTGCCATGAATTCTTAAGCAATGAACCAAATAGTTCTTATTAGCAAACACACTACACATTAGCAGTTCATCCACCAGGCTCGCAACCACCTGCCTCATCGTGGATCCCCTGAACCCAACTGGCTGGGGTTTTATTGAGTCTTGTGAACATCACATGACTGGCTAAGCAGCTCCATAACTATTTTAAGTAGAACTTTAAATCAAGTACCCCCTTATTAAAGGGGCACTAGAACCGGCAAATTAACAAATAAGACTTTTTGAACATTAAACGGTCAAATTAAAATGTGGTTGCGGGGGTGATGATGCACTCCAGTCCCTCCGGCACCCACCTCTCGCGGAAGGCCGCGAACGTACCGGTGGACATCGTGCTCCATCTCCAGGGACACCCTGGTGGAAGAGAGGCAGGCAGTCAGGCTGATCATTATCATAGGCAGTTCCTCGAAATTGAGGAAACCTTGCTTCCACTCTGTGAGTTATCAGGTGACTGAACAGTCCAATGCGAGAATTACAGTCTCTGTCACAGGTGGGACAGGCACTGGTTGAAGGAAAGGGTGGGTGGGGAGTCTGGTTTGCCGTACGCTCCTTCCGCTGCCTGTGCTTGTTTTCTGCATGCTCTCGGCGACGAGACTGCAGTGAGATGGTGAAGTCATGCTGAATGACCTCCTCGACCGCCTGCTGCCTGAAACGGTTAATGACCACCTTGGCCAGGCTCAGGAGCAGTCCTACAAGGAGGTCTCCCGTCTGCCTGCTCCCCTCCGCACAGGGTGCCCAAAGATCAGGAGCGTGGGACTGAAGTGCAGCCAGAAATCAAAGAGCAGTCCTTTCAAATAATGGAAGAGGAGCTGCAACCATGAAGCCGGATGCATCATGTATATTATATATTGTGATGAAGTTTTACGTCCACTCCCATTATTTTAGGGCACTAGGACCATGGGGAGTAGAATGTGGCAGGCAGCTGGTCTCCCAACATGTCATCACAGGTGTCCATGGTTAAGTATATCAGGCAAGGGTTTTCTGTCAGCCAATGTTTCAGATCAAGAGCAGATCTTCAGGGAGGAGAGACAGAGGTCTGTAATCCGTGTGTTTCTGTCTTGGTGAGCATAACATAAAAGGGAGCAAGAGCACCAAACTGCCTTTAGTTGACTGGGTTGAAGTGGTGTTGGGGTATATGCGCTTGTCATTCTAATCCCTATCTCTGTAATCTCCTCCAGCCTCACCACCCCCCCCCCCCCCCCCCACCCCCGCAGGATATCTGAGCTCCTCAAATTCTGCCCTCTTCAACATCCCTGATTATAATCGCTCAACCATTGGGCGGCCGTGCCTTAAGCTGCCAGGGCCCTAAGCTCTGGAATTCCTTCCCTAAACCCCTCCACCCCTCTCTTTTTCCTCCTTTTAAGAAACCCATTAAAACCTATTTCATCTGCCGTAACTTCTTATGGCTTGGTGTCAATTTTTTTTTGTCTTGTAACACTCCCATGAAGTGCCTTGGGATGTTTTAATACATTAAAGGCACTATATAAGTACAAGTTGTTGTTGTTGTTGTTGAGGTCTACTTGATAACATTATTCAAGGATTACGCCTTTTATTTGAAGGTGAGGCCTTTATTGTACTGCAACTATTCCTCGATATGAAACATATAAGATTCTGAGGGGGTTTGACAGGGTAGATGCAGAGAGGATGTTTCCCCTTATTGGGGAATCTAGAACTAGGGGGCATAGTTTCAGAATAAGGGGTAGCACATTTAAAATAGAAATGAGAAATTTCTTCTCTCGGAAGGTTGTGAATTGTTGGAGTTCTCTGCCCCAGAGATCTGTGGAGGCTGGGTCTTTGAATGTATTTAAGGTGGAGATAAACAGATTTTTGAGCGATAAGGGAGTCTAGGGTTATGGGGAGTGGGCGGGGAAGTGGAATTGAGGCCAGGATCAGGTCAGCCTTGATCTTATTGAATGGCAGAACAGGCTCGAGGGGCCAAATGGCCGTTTCCTGCTCCTATTTCTTATGTTCTTATGACTGACATAAGCGAGAATAAACTGGATCACTGTTGTCGGATGTGTGTGTGTGTGAATAATGTATGGAACGTGTAGTGCCCAGCTGACTGTGTGATGTAGAGGGGATGTGTCATGTACAGCTGTGTGATGGTAGATATCTACCTGAGGAAGGTTATCTCGGGGACACTCTGGTGTTTGAGTGCACTAAATAGACATAGTTAAATTATAAACCGGGAATTACTTTTTTTTTTAAAGCCCTTGTATTTCCCACTTGCGTCTGTGTTTTATGAGGCAGAGGTTCTACAATGACAACGTGTATTTATGTAGTGCCATTAACATAGTAAAATGACCCAAGTCACTTCACAGGAGCATTATCAAACAAAATTTGACACCAAGTCTCACAAGGAGATAGTAAACCAAAAGCTTGGTGAAAGAGGTAGTTTGTAAGGTCCATCTTAGAGGAGAGAGAGAAAGAAAGATTTAGGGAGGGAATTCCAGAGCTTTGGGCCGAGACTGCTGAAGACACAGCCGCCAATGGTGGAGCAATTAAAATTGGTTGAGGCGCAAGAGGCCATAATTGGAGGAGTGCAGAGATCTCGGGGACGGGTGGGGCATTGTAGGGCTGGAGGAGGTTACGGAGATAGACGGGGCAAGGCCATCGAGGGATTTGAAGACTTTGAAGGAGAATTTTAAAAATCGAGGCGTTGCTAGACCGGGAGCTAATGTAGGTCAGTGAGCACAGGGGTGATGGGCGAATGGGACTTGGTGCGAGTTCGGACACGGGCTGCAGAGTTTTGGATCAGCTCAAGTTTCTAGTTAGTGAAGTCTTAAAGTTTTTCAGTGCAATGAAGTGGATGTTGAGTGATGTGTGTTTCCACCTCGCCCCTGTCCTATCCCCTGCTCCGTGTAAAAGTAGACACCAGGGGTTGGGGTATAACTATGTAAGCTAGTGGTCATCCAAAACTTGGCTGCCCATGTCCTAACTCGCACCAAGTCCCGCTCACCCATCACCCCTGTGCTCGCTGACCTACATTGGCTTCTGGTTAAGCAACGCCTCGATTTCAAAATTCTCATCCTTATTTTCAAATCCGTCCATGGCCTTGCCCCTCCCTATCTCTGTAATCTTCTCCAGCCCCACAACGCCCCCCCCCCCCCCCCGCCTCGAGATATCTGCGCTTCTCTAATTCTGACCCCTTAAGCATTCCTGATTATAATCGCTCCACCATTCGTGGCTATGCCTTCTGTTGCCTCGGCCCCAAGCTCTGGAACTCCCTGCCTAAACCTCTCCGTCTCTCTTGCTTCCTTCAAGATGCTCCTTAAAACCTACCTCTTTGACCAAGCTTTTGGTCACCTGTGCTAATTTCTACTTATGTGGCTCGGTGTGAGTTTTTAAAATCTTATCATCATCATCATCATCATAGGCAGTCCCTCAAAATCGAGGATGCTTCCACTCTAAAAGTGAGTTTTCAGGTGACTGTACAGTCCAATATGGGAATTACAGTCTCTGTCACAGGTGGGACAGACAGTGGTTGAAGGAAAGGTGGGTGAGGAGTCTGGTTTGCCGCACGCTCCTTCCGCTGCCTGCGCTTGCTTTCTGCATGCTCTCGGCGACGAAACTCGAGGTGCTCAGCGCCCTCCTGGATGCTCTTCCTCCACTTAGGGTGGTCTTTGGCCAGGGACTCCCAGGCGTCGGTGGGGATGTTGCATTTGATCAAATCTTTTTTACAAATTGTTGCGCAAGCGGCAATTTTGCTAGTCGTGTGACTAGTAGTTGCCTGCAACGGTTCTTGAATTAAATACCAAATTACACACTAGACAAATAACAATATCGTTAATGTTTATTTAATACAGGAAAAGTACAAGACTCACTACTTATACTCTCTCTAACTCTGCTTAACTCTGCAGAAAAGGCATTCCAAAAAGTGTTCCTCTCTGCTCAAAATACTCTGTTCAATTCTGTTTAACTCGATATACTCTCATAGTTACCCAGTACGTCCAGGGTGATCAATTCGGTCCTGACACTGTTCCTTCAAGGGTCGCTCGCTGGTCCCTGCTTCTGTCGAGTGTTGTTCCCGGGTTCTCTCAGCCTAGGTTCTCGCTAGCTAGGTGGGGTTTCCCCCTCCTGGTTTATACTATTCTATAATCTGGCCCATCTCCTTTGACTACACATTTGTCTGTGCCCTGGTGATTGGGTTATTCTAGTTACGATCTGTCCAATTTCCTTGATTACATTTGTCTGTACCCTGTTGATTAGTATATTCTAGTTACTGGCGATGCTAAGGAAGCATGACTAATTAATCAAATTTCAATTGGTAATTCATTTTATGTTCAAGGCACCTTAACCTTGCTCTCGGGGGTCTTTCCATCTTATGTTGCTATAGCCAGCATATTTCCACATAAATCTTATAACAATGCTGTGAAGCACCTTGGGACATTTCACTATGTTAAAGCGCTATATATAAACAAGTTGTTATGCCCAGCCGCAATGTGCAGACGAGTCTCGGGGCAGGCTGAAGCACTAGCTAATGAAACATGCCGGTTTAAAAAATATATATTCCTGGCGATTTTTAAATTAACGGTAGAGAAAAATCCGTCAGGCTTTATTGTGGGAGAGCTGCTCCCAAATCGGTTTTCCGCTGTGCCTAAACAGTCCAATACCTCCAGGCACCATAACAGGAGAATCTGCCTCACCATGAATAGGGTTAGCTGGATAACACGCACCGAGAGAGATTAATATTGGAGGCTACTTTACTATTTTATCCATGACTTTTTTGTGCGGCAGTCTCAATTAAAAGATTTGAAGGGTGAGCTGATCGAGGTGTTTAAAAGGTTTCGCTAGGATAAATACGAAGGAACACCTTTCCTCTGGTGGGAAATCAAGAACGAAAAGAAAGACTTGGATTTATATAGCACCTTTCCTGACCACTGGACGTCCCAAAGCACTTTACATCCAATGAAGTACTTTTTTGGCATGTAGTCACTGTTGTAATGTGGGAAACGCAGCAGCCAATTTGCGCACAGCAAGCTTCCACAAACAGCGATGTGATAATGACCAGATAATCTGTGTTTGTTATGTTGATTGAGGGATAAATATTGGCCAGGACATTGGGGATAACTCCCCTGCTCTTCTTTGAAATAGTGCCATGGGATCTTTTATGTCCACTTGAGAGAGCAGACGGGGCCTCGGTTTAACGTCTCATCTGAAAGACAGTATTGTAAACAGCTGTCTTGCTCTTTTCGTTTCGTTGCTTTAACCGTCGAAGTATGCACTCACTCAGTTGTAGTAAAGGCCGGATCGGGTTTTTTATTTAGACATTCAGACATTCATGGATCCGTTCGGGATCCGGAATATTAGGTCCTTCGTTGAAACACCTGTGAACTCATCCATTTTCAGCATGGATGCATGGCATCCTAATTTTGAGGGACTGCCTATGATGATGACTTTGTTCTTAAAATACCGTAAAGATCAAATCGATATTTTCAGAAGATGTGGACATACACACCAGGTCGGTAAAAATAAAAACAGCTTAATATTTTGGGTATTAACCCCTTGTCAAAATAATTCTCTGCTTGCAAAGGCAGCTCTGCCAGAAGTTACACACCTTTCGAGATTTCAGTGTCTCCTCAGTCCATAAGTGTGAGTGTCAAAAGCTAGTTCCATACCTTTATATCTAAAAAGCCTTTGAACTCTTATTTCTTTGCATTTAGACAATCATGACTAACTGCTTTCTGAATCGTTTAACATACAGACTATTATTCCCACCGTAACAAGGTACGCAAATACTTAACATTGCTTGTTTAACCTACAGATGTCATTAAATAGTAACAAAGGTACAATCAAATACTTAACATACAGAATCGTTTCCTCGCATAGTAACAAAGTTACACTCAAATACTTAACATACAGACATCATCAAATCGTTTAGTCATAAATTTTCATTATTCCCACTGTAACAAGGTACTCAAATATTTAACATCCAGACATGACCAGTCACTCATCTCAATGGCTGGAAGGCACCATGTTGTCAAGCAGCCTGTCTTGATCCAATCTTCCAATCATGTTTTTTAATCCAAACTTCAATCTTCCTGTTTTCTTAATCCAAACTTCAGACCGCGTGCTGAAGCAAAGAGTTCAGAAATGCGGGACTGTGCTCCCTCAGCACTGCACTGGGAGTGTCAGTCTCGATTTTTTTCATGCTCAAGTCTCTGAAGTGGGACTTGAACCCACAACCTTCTGACTCTGAGGCGAGTGTGCTACCCACTGAGCCACAGCTGATTCGAGGGAACATAATCTTAAAATTAAAGCTAGGCCGTTTAGTAGGGAAATCGGGACGGACATTTTTCCACACACACGATAGTAAAAGTCTAGAATTCTCTTTCCCCTGACAGACTGCCGTGTCAGTTGGAGCTTTCAAGCCCGGGAGTGATAGATTTTTGTTGAAGGGTATCGAGGGATATGGAGCTAAGATGGAAAAATGGAGTTGAGGGACAGATCAGCCATGCTTTAATAGAATGGCGGAGCGGGCGCGAGGGGCTGAACGGCCCACTCCTGCTCCTAATGTTAATTATTCAGCAGACCTTCTAATAGGAATCTGGCTTTAATTGTGTGAATCAGGTGCAATTGAAGTTTTTTAACCAATGTTTAATTGCTGGATTCTTGTTCTATCAGGATTAGGAAGGAATTGTCACCCAGATACATAGTCGCTGGTAGGATTTACTAGCAGGAGTGCACGTTGCTGCCCCCCAAGAATATCTAAAAAAGCAGGGGGAGGGAGAGAAACACCCTTGGATCTTATTAAGTAAGATATTAAATAGGGTATACGCACATAAATAGGCCATTCGGCCCAACCAATCCATGCTCCACTTGAGCCTGCTCCAGTCTTTCCTCATCTAAATCTATCAGCATAACCCTCTATTCCCTTCTCCTTCATATGCTTATCTAGCCTCCCCTTAAATGCATCTTTACTATTCGCTTCAACCACTCCCTGTGGTAGCGAGTTCCACATTCGCACCACTCTCTGGGTAAAGAAGTTTCTTCTGAATTCCCGATTGGATTTCTTGGTGATTATCTTATATTGATGGCCTCTAATTATGCTCTTCCCCCACAAGTGAAACATTCTCTCTCTCTATCCACTCTATCAAAACCTTTCATAATTTTAAAGACCTCCAATTAAAAGAGACCCAGCCTGTTCATTCTTTCCTGATATGTATACCCTCGCATTTCTGGTATCATCCTTGTGATCTAACCAAGGTACAATACAGGTTTAGCATAACTTCCCTACTTTTCAATTCTACATGTGTCGGGAAGATTAGGCCATGCTTAAAGATTCACTCTGCCAGACTAAGGGCAGGGAGGCAAAAGGAGGGAGGCTGTATTTGTTTGTAGTTGCAGAAATACAATTTTGATTGTTGCTGTTTGTCAGCACAGGTATGGTAGTAATGTGTGGTAAATAATATAAAGACGAGCCCTCCCCACTTTGAGCCACAAATTGTGGTAACTCTGTAGACCACTACCTCATCGCTTTGGATCTGTGGCCTGAAGTATTTGGTTCAAATGTTCGAGGGATATAATGCAACTTAAAGGCTTCAGATAGTTGAGGACACTCCATTGAAGAAAGCAGGGTCACTGGGAATACGTTCCAGATGAATGAAGCTAGCTGGCGGAATACTTTTCAATAGATTGTGTCTTTTTATACCCCAATAATATATTCCAGGCGTTTTAAGTTTTTTCTAATCTTTCTTCATAACTCAGTCCTCTGACACTGGGGGTCGATTTGTGTTGGATCTATTAACACTCCCTGCTCTCCTCTCCACTAGTTAGTTCAACAACACTCATTTATCTCTGTCCCTCAATATTTTTTTCCTTTCAATGTGTAAGACCATTCACTTCTTTGTATTGCATTCCTTCCACCCGCCTGTCAATAATGTCGAGGGGTCTTTCTGTTATTCCTTGACTGTTTTGTTTAACCTCTGCTTACCCCCCCCCCCCCCCCCCCCGCACCTTTTTCTGGGACACTGCACTCTGTACATCCCCCCCAACACCGATCCCTGGAACACTGCACTCTGTACATCCCCCCCCAACACCGATCCCTGGAACACTGCACTCTGTACATCGCCCCAGCACCGATCCCTGGGACACTGCACTCTGTACATCTCCTCAGCACCGATCCCTGGGACACTGCACTCTGTACATCTCAGCACCAATCCCTGGGACACTGCACTCTGTACATCTCCCCAACACCGATCCCTGGGACACTGCACTCTGTACATCTCCCCAACACCGATCCCTGGGACACTGCACTCTGTACATCTCCCCAACACCGATCCCTGGGACACTGCACTCTGTACATCTCCCCAACACCGATCCCTGGGACACTGCACTCTGTACATCTCCTCAGCACTGATCCCTGGGACACTGCACTCTGTACATCTCCTCAGCACTGATCCCTGGGACACTGCACTCTGTACATCTCCTCAGCACTGATCCCTGGGACACTGCACTCTACATCCCCCAACACCGATCCCTGGGACACTGCACTCTGTACATCTCCTCAGCACTGATCCCTGGGACACTGCACTCTGTACATCTCCTCAGCACCGATCCCTGGGACACTGCACTCTACATCCCCCAACACCGATCCCTGGGACACTGCACTCTGTACATCTCCTCAACACCGATCCCTGGGACACTGCACTCTGTACATCTCCTCAACGCCGATCCTTGGGGCACTGCACTCTGTACATCTCCTCAGCACTGATCTCTGGGACACTGCACTCTGTACATAACCAACACCGATCCCTGGGACACTGCACTCTGTACATCTCCTCAACACCGATCCTTGGGGCACTGCACTCTGTACATCTCCTCAGCACTGATCCCTGGGACACTGCACTCTACATCTCCCCAACACTACATGACACGCCATGCTGGCTGCTATTTACCAGGATATTTTCATATGACTACCCTCAACTTTGCTTCTGATTGTTGATTCATTAGCCACAGTATCTTTTTCTATTCCTCAAGGTCTTCCCTTTTCTTTTCCTCTCTCCCCTCCCTTTTCCTTTCCTCTTCTTCCTTTTCCCTTTCCTTCTCTTCCCTCTCTTCCCTCTTTGTCCCTTTCCTTTTTCTTCCCCTCCTTGCTCAGCCGACCTGTTTGCGTTCAGTGTACAACCACTTGTGTTTGTATAGCGCCTATAATGCAGAAAAACATCCGCGGCAATTGGAGGCATAATCAGAAGAAAACTGCAACGTTGAGCTAAAGGAGGAGATATTAGGAGGAGTGACCAAGAACCCTTGGTCAAAGAGGTAGGTTTTAAGGAGGCTCTTGAATGAGGTTTAACGAGGGACTTCCAGATTGCTGAAACTAGAAGGCTTAACGTTTACCGCAAGGATCGGTTCACAATCTATATCAATGATTTGGATGAGTGGACCAAATGTGAACTATCCAAGTTTGCTGATGACGCAAAGCTATGTAGGGAGGCAGCAAAGAGACTTCAAGAGAATATAGATAGACAGGCTAAGTGAGTGGGCAAGAACATGGCAAATGGAATATGGGGCCCAAGTTTCGAGCCGCGCCTAGAACGGCGCAGTCCCGACCTGGACGCCCGGTTTTCGCGCCACAAAGTGCGCCTAAAAAAACCCTCCGTATTCTCCACCTCCCTGCAGGTCCTTTGGCCCTCGGCGCGGCGGCAGCAGGAGCTGTAGGGGGGCGGAGCCAGCTGAAAACAGTGCCGGGACCTCTGCACATGCACGCTACAGCGGGCACGCAAATGCAGTAGCTCCAGTGCCTGAAACTGTGTGGGAGGGGCCCGAAGCACGCAGCCCCTAGCCCTGGCCGAATGGCCTCACTGGGGCTGCGTGAATAAGGCTCCTCCCATGGCCAGCTCCTGCTTCCTCCCGACTCCCGCTCCTGCTTTCCCCGCCCCCCCCCCCCCCCCCGGACCCAATCCGACCCAACCCGTCTGCCACTGCCGCTCCCGCTCCCGCTCCCACCCGACTCTACTCCCGCCCCTGCCCCCGGACTGGATCCGACCTGACCTCCTCCCTCCCCCCCCCCCCCACTCCCCGACCTGACCTCCCACCCACCCACCCACCCCCCCTCCCCGACCTGACCTCCCACCCCCCCCTCCCCGACCTGACCTCCCTCCTCCCCCCCACCACCTCTCTCCCCCTCTCTCTTCCCCCTCCTCTCTCTCTTCCCCCCCTCTCTCTCTCTCTCTCCCCCCTCTCTCTCTCTCTTCCCCCCCTTCTCTCTCTTCCCCCCCTCTCTCTCTCTCTTCCCTTCCCCTCTCTATGCTCTCTCTCTTTCCCCCCCCCCCTCCTCTCTCCTCTCTTC